>NW_026738179.1:0-23659 GCF_949786415.1 Peromyscus eremicus
TGTGTTTCTTGTAAGGCGAGCTAGCATTTGTTTCCCAGTCCTAAATGGCGTTGAATCACAAGCAGTGTGTGGTCCTACGAGCAAGAGTTGTTTTCTGGTAAGGAAAGCCACTATTGCGCTCTCATTGCCATACACAGTGCAAATAGCCCTAGCGTCTGTTCCCAGGAAGTACAGTGTATTGGACTGAAGAGGAGCTACTGTTCTTGTCAGTCTCCTAAGCAGAGTTGAACTAGATATGGCACGTGTGTTGAGGAAGCACAGTTCATTTGTTCTGAGCAAGCTCACTGTTCTGGCCCTATAGGAAACACAGTAGAGTAGAAGAGTGCTCTTTTCTCAAAAAGAGAGTGTGTTTCTTGTAAGGCGAGCTAAAGTTTGTTTCCCAGTCCTAAATGGAGTTGAGTCACATGCAGTTTTTTGTCCTACGAGCAAGAGTTGTTTTCTGGTAAGACGAGTCACTATTGTGCTCCAATTGCCATACACAGTGCAAGTAGCACTCGCGTCTGTTCTCAGCAAGTACAGTGTATCGGAATGAAGAGGAGCTACTGTTCTTGTCAGTTTCCTAAGCAGAGTTGAACTAGATATGGCCCGTGTGTGAAGGAAGCACAGTTATTATGTTCTAGGCAAGCTCACTGTTCTGGCCCTATAGGAAACACAGTAGAGAAGAAGAGTGCTCTTTTCTCTAAAGCAGAGTGTGTTTCTTGTAAGGCGAGCTCGCATTTGTTTCCCAGTCCTAAATGGAGTTGAGTCACAGGCAGTTTTTGGTCCTACGAGCAAGAGTTGTTTTCTGGTAAGAAGAGTCACTATTGCGCTCCAAATGCCATACACAGTGCAAATAGCACTCTTGTCTGTTCTCAGCAAGCACAGTGTATTGGACTGAATAGGAGCTACTGTTCTTGTCAGTTTCCTAAGCACAGTTGAAATAGATATGGTCCATGTGTGTAGGAAGCACAGTTCTTTTGTTCTGAGCAATCTCACTGTTTGGACCCCATAGGAAACACAGTGGCGTAGAAGAGTGCTCTTTTCTCAAAAGCAGAGTGTGTTTCTTGTAAGGCGAGCTGGCATTTGTTTTCCAGTCCTAAATGGGGTTGAATCACATGCAGTTTCTATTCCTATGAGCAAGAGTTGTTTTCTGGTAAGAAGAGTCACTATTGCTCTCCCATTGCCATACAAAGGACAAATAGCACTCGCGTCTGTTCCCAGCAAGTACAGTGTATTGGACTGAATAGGAACTACTGTCCATGTCAGGTTCCTAAGCAGAATTGAACTAGATATGGCCGTGTGTGTAGGAAGCACAGTTCTTTTGTTCTGAGCAAGCTCACTGTTCGGACCCCATAGGAAACACAGTAGAGTAGAAGAGTGCTCTTTTCTCAAAAGCAGAGTGTGTTTTTTGTAAGGCAAGCTATCATTTGTTTCCCAGTCCTAAATGGGGTTGAATCACATGCAGTTTCTGGTCCTACGAGCAAGAGTTGTTTTCTGGTAAGGAAAGTCACTATTGTGCTCCCTTTGCCATACACAGTGCAAATAGCACTCGCGTATGTTCCCAGCAAGTACAGTGTATCGGACTGAAGAGGAGCTACTGTTCTTGTCAGTTTCCTAAGCAGAGTTGAACTAGATATGGCTCGTGTGTGTAGGAAGCACAGTTCTTTTTTTCTGAGCATGCTCACTGTTCTGGCCCTATAGGAAACAAAGTAGAGTAGAAGAGTACTCTTTTCTCAAAAGCAGAGTGTGTTTCTTGTAAAGCGAGCTGGAGTTTGTTTCCCAGTCCTAAATGGAGTTGAATCACATGCAGTTTCTGGTCCTACGAGCAAGAGTTGTTTTCTGGTAAGAAAAGTCACTATTGCGCTGCCATTGCCATACACAGGACAAATAGCACTGGCGTCTGTTCCCAGCAAGTACAGTGTATTGGACTGAAGAAGATCTACTGTTCTTGTCAGTTTCCTAAGCAGAGTTGAACTAGATATGGCCCCTGTGTAGGAAATCACAGTTCTTTTGTTCTGAGCAAGCTCACTGTTCGGACCCCATAGGAAACACAGTAGAGTACAAGAGTGCTCTTTTCTCAAAAGCAGAGCGTGTTTCATGTAAGGCGAGGTAGCATTTGTTTTCCCAGTCCTAAATGGAGTTGAATCACACGCAGTTTCTGGTCCTACGAGCAAGAGTTGTTTTCTGGTAAGGAAAGTCGCTATTGCGCAGCCATTGTTATACACAGTGCAAATAGCACTCTCGTCTGTACCCAGAAAGTACAGTGTATTGGACTGAAGAGGAGCTACGGTTCTTGTCAGTTTCCTAAGCAGAGTTGAACTAGATATGGCGCGTGTGTCTAGGAAGCACAGTTCATTTGTTCTGAGCAAGCTCACTGTTCTGGCCCTATAGGAAACACTGTAGAGTAGAAGAGTGCTCTTTTCTCAAAAGCAGAGTGTGTTTCTTGTAAGGCGAGCTAGAGTTTGTTTCCCAGTCCTAAATGGAGTTGAGTCACATGCAGTTTTTTGCGCTACGAGCAAGAGTTGTTTTCTGGTAAGACGAGTCACTATTGCGCTCCAATTGCCATACACAGTGCAAGTAGCACTCGCGTCTGTTCTCAGCAAGTACAGTGTATCAGAATGAAGAGGAGCTACTGTTCTTGAAAGTTTCCTAAGCAGAGTTGAACTAGATATGTTCCATGTGTGTAGGAAGCAGAGTTCTTTTGTTCTGAGCAAGCTCGTAGTTCTGGCCCTATAGGAAACACAGTAGAGTAGAAGAGTGCTCTTTTCTCTAAAGCAGAGTGTGTTTCTTGTAAGGCAAGCTAGCGTTTGTTTCCCAGTCCTAAATGGAGTTGAGTCACTGGCAGTTTTTGGTCCTACGAGCAAGAGTTGTTTTCTGGTAAGAAGAGTCACTATTGTGCTCCAAATTCCATACACAGTGCAAATAGCACTCGCATCTGTTCCCAGCAAGCACAGTGTATTGGACTGAATAGGAGCTACTGTTCTTGTCAGTTTCCTAAGCAGAGTTGAACTAGATATGGTCCATGTGTGTAGGAATTACAGGTCTTTTGTTCTGAGTAAGCTCACTGTTTGGACCCCATAGGAAACACAGTAGAGTAGAAGAGTGCTGTTTGCTCAAAAGCAGAATGTGTTTCTTGTAAGGCGAGCTAGCGTTTGTTTCCCAGTCCTAAATGGAGTTGAATCACATGCAGTTTCTGGTCCTACGAGCAAGAGTTGTTTTCTGGTAAGGAAAGTCACTATTGCGCTCCCATTTGCCATACACAGTGCAAATAGCACTAGCGTCTGTTCCCAGCAAGTACAGTGTATCGGACTGAAGAGGAGCTACTGTTCTTGTCAGTTTCCTAAGCAGAGTTGAATTAGATAAGGACCGTGTGTGTAGAAAGCACAGTTCTTATGTTCTGAGCAAGCTCACTATTCTGGCCCTATAGGAAACACAGTAGAGTAGAAGAGTGATCTTTTCTCAAAAGCAGAGTGTGTTTCTTGTAAGGCGAGCTAGCATTTGTTTTGCAGTCTTACATGGAGTTGAATCACATGCAGTTTCTGGTCCTACGAACAAGAGTTGTTTTCTGGTAAGGAAAGTCACTATTGCGCTCCCATTGCCATACACAGGGCAAATAGCACTCACGTCTGTTCCCAGCAAGTACAGTGTATTGGACTGAAGAGGAGCTACTGTTTTGTCAGGTTCCTAAGCAGAATTGAACTAGATATGGCTGTGTGTGTAGGAAGCACAGTTCTTTTGTTCTGAGAAAGCTCATTGTTCGGACCTCATAGGAAACACAGTAGAGTAGAAGAGTGCTCTTTTCTCTAAAGCAGAGTGTGTTTCTTGTAAGGCGAGCTAGCGTTTGTTTCCTAGAACTAAATGGAGTTGAGTCACATGCAGTTTTTTGCCTACGAGCAAGAGTTGTTTTCTGGTAAGACGAGTCACTATTGTGCTCCAATTGCCATACACATTGCAAATAGCACTCTCGTCTCTTCCCCGCAAGTACAGTGTATTGGACTGAAGAGGAGCTACTGTTCTTGTCAGTTTCCTAAGCAGAGTTGAACTAGATATGGCCCGTGTGTGCAGGAAGCACAGTTCTTTTGTTCTGAGCAAGCTCACTGTTTGGACCCCATAGGAAACACAGTAGAGTAGAAGAGTGCTCTTTTCTCAAAAGCAGAGTGTGTTTCTTGTAAGTCGAGCTAGCATTTGTTTCCCAGTCCTAAATGGCGTTGAATCACAAGAAGTGTGTGGTCCTACGAGCAAGTGTTGTTTTCTGGTAAGGAAAGCCACTATTGCGCTCTCATTGCCATACACAGTGCAAATAGCACTCGCGTCTGTTCCCAGCAAGTACAGTGTATTGGACTGAAGAGGAGCTACTGTTCTTGTCAGTCTCCTAAGCAGAGTTGAACTAGATATGGCACGTGTGTCGAGGAAGCACAGTTCATTTGTTCTGAGCAAGCTCACTGTTCTGGCCCTATAGGAAACACAGTAGAGTAGAAGAGTGCTCTTTTCTCAAAAACAGAGTGTGTTTCTTGTAAGGCGAGCTAGAGTTTGTTTCCCAGTCCTAAATGGAGTTGAGTCTCATGCAGTTTTTTGTGCTACGAGCAAGAGTAGTTTTCTGGTAAGAAGAGTCACTATAGTGCTCCAATTGCCATACACAGTGCAAGTAGCACTCGCGTCTGTTCTCAGCAAGTACAGTGTATTGGAATGAAGAGGAGCTACTTTTCTTGTCAGTTTCCTAAGCAGAGTTGAACTAGATATGGCCCGTGTGTGAAGGAAGCACAGTTATTATGTTCTGAGCAAGCTCACTGTTCTGGCCCTATAGGAAACACAGTAGAGAAGAAGAGTGCTCTTTTCTCTAAAGCAGAGTGTGTTTCTTGTAAGGCGTGCTCGCATTTGTTTCCCAGTTCTAAATGGAGTTGAGTCACAGGCAGTTTTTGGTCCTACGAGCAAGACTTGTTTTCTGGTAAGAAGAGTCACTATTGCGCTCCAAATGCCATACACAGTGCAAATAGCACTCTCGTCTGTTCTCAGCAAGCACAGTGTATTGGACTGAATAGGAGCTACTGTTCTTGTCAGTTTCCTAAGCAGAGTTGAACTAGATATGGTCCATGTGTGTAGGAAGCACAGTTCTTTTGTTCTGAGCAAGCTCACTGTTCAGTCCCTATAGGAAACACAGTAGAGTAGAAGAGTGCTCTTTTCTCAAAAACAGAGTGTGTTTCTTGTAAGGCGAGCTAGCGTTTGTTTCCCAGTCCTAAATGAAGTTGAATCACATGCAGTTTCTATTCCTATCAGCAAGAGTTGTTTTCTGGTAAGAAGAGTCACTATTGCGCTCCCATTGCCATACACAGGACAAATAGCACTCGCGTCTGTTCCCAGCAAGTACAGTGTATTGGACTGAATAGGAAGTACTGTTCTTGTCAGTTTCCTAAGCAGAGTTGAACTACATATGGTCAGTGTGTGTAGGAAGCACAGTTCTTTTGTTCTGAGCAAGCTCTCTGTTTGGACCCCATAAGAAACACAGTAGAGTAGAAGAGTGCTCTTTTCTCTAAAGCAGAGTGTGTTTCTTGTAAGGCGAGCTAGCGTTTGTTTCCCAGTCCTAAATGGAGTTGAATCACATGCAGTTTCTGGTCCTACGAACAAGAGTTGTTTTCTGGTAAGGAAAGTCACTATTGTGCTCCCATTGCCATACACAGTGCAAATAGCACTCCCGTCTGTTCCCAGCAATTACAGTGTATCGGACTGAAGAGGAGCTACTGTTCTTGTCAGTTTCCTAAGCATAGTTGAACTAGATATGGCTTGTGTGTGTAGGAAGCACAGTTCTTTTGTTCTGAGCAAACTCACTGTTCGGACCCCATAGAAAACACAGTAGAGTAGAAGAGTGCTCTTTTCTCAAAAGCAGAGTGTGTTTCATGAAAGGCGAGCTAGCATTTGTTTCCCAGTCCTAAATGGAGTTGAATCACATGCATTTTCTGGTCTTACGAGCAAGAGTTGTTTTCTGGTAGGAAAGTCACTATTGCGCTCCCATTGCCATACACATTGCAAATAGCACTTGCGTCTGTTCCCAGCAAGTACAGTATACCGGACTGAAGAGGAGCTACTGTTCTTGTCAGTTTCCTAAGCAGATTGAACTAGATATGGCTCGTGTGTGTAGGAAGCACAGTTCTTTTGTTCTGTGCAAGCTCACTGTTCTGGCCCTATAGGAAACACAGTAGAGTAGATGAGTGCTCTTTTCTCTAAAGCAGAATGTGTTTCTTGTAAGGCGAGCTACCGTTTGTTTCCCAGTCCTAAATGGAGTTGAATCACTTACAGTTTCTGGTCCTACGTGCAAGAGTTGTTTTATGGTAAGAAGAGTCACTATTGCGCAGCCATTGTCATACACAGGACAAATTGCCCTGGCGTCTGTTCCCAGCAAGTACAGTGTATTGGACTGAAGAGGATCTACTGTTCTTGTCAGGTTCCTAAGCAGAATTGAACTAGATATGGCCATGTGTGCAGGAAGCACAGTTCTTTTGTTCTGAGCAAGCTCACTGTTCAGACCCCATAGGAAACACAGTAGAGTAGAAGAGTGCTCTTTTCTCAAAAGCAGAGTGTGTTTCTTGTAAGGCGAGCTAGCGTTTGTTTCCCAGTCCTAAATGGAGTTGAGTCACATGCAGTTTTTGTCCTAAGAGGAAGAGTTGTTTTCTGGTAAGACAAGTCACTATTGTGCTCCAATTGCCATACACAGTACAAATAGCACTCACGTCTATTCCCCGCAAGTACAGTGTATTGGACTGAAGAGGAGCTACTGTTCTTGTCAGTTTCCTAAGCAGAGTTGAACTAGATATGGCCCGTGTGTGTAGGAAGCACAGTTCTTTTGTTCTGAGCAAGCTCACTGTTCGGACCCCATAGGAAACACAGTAGAGTAGAAGAGTGCTCTTTTCTCAAAAGCAGAGTGTGTTTCATGTAAGGCGAGCTAGCATTTGTTTCCCAGTCCTAAATGGAGTTGAGTCACATGCCGTTTCTGGTCCTATGAGCAAGAGTTGTTTTCTGGTAAGGAAAGTCGCTATTGCGCAACCATTGCCATACACAGTGCAAATAGCACTCGCGTCTCTTCCCAGAAAGTACAGAGTATTGGACTGAACAGGTGCTAATGTTCTTGTCAGTTTCCTAAGCAGACTTGAACTATATATGGCCCGTGTGTAGGAAGCACAGTTTTTTTTGTTCTGAGCAAGCTCACTGTTCGGACCCCATTGAAAACACAGTAGAGTAGAAGAGTGCTCTTTTCTCAAAAGCAGACTGTGTTTCTTGTAAGGCGAGCTAGCGTTTGTTTCCCAGTCTTAAATGGAGTTGAATCACATGCAGTTTCTGGTCCTACGAGCAAGAGTTGTTTTCTGGTAAGGTAAGTCACTATTGTGCTCCCATTGCCGTACACAGTGCAAATAGCCCTCCCGTCTGTTCCCAGCAAGTACAGTGTATAGGACTGAAGAGGAGCTACTGTTCTTCTCAGTTTCCTAAGCAGAGTTGTACTAGATATGGCTCGTGTGTGTAGGAAGCACAGTTCTTTTTTTCTGAGCATGCTCACTGTTCTGGCCCTATAGGAAACAAAGTAGAGTAGAAGAGTGCTCTTTTCTCAAAAGCAGAGTGTGTTTCTTGTAAAGCGAACTGGAGTTTGTTTCCCAGTCCTAAATGGAGTTGAATCACATGCAGTTTCTGGTCCTACGAGCAAGAGTTGTTTTCTGGTAAGGAAAGTCACTATTGCGCTCCCATTGCCATACACAGGACAAATAGCACTGGCGTCTGTTCCCAGCAAGTACAGTGTATTGGACTGAAGAAGATCTACTGTTCTTGTCAGGTTCCTAAGCAGAGTTGAACTAGATATGGCCGTGTTTGTAGGAAGCACAGTTTTTTTGTTCTGAGCAAGCTCACTGTTCTGAACACAAAGGAAACACAGTAGAGTAGAAGAGTGCTCTTTTCTCAAAAGCAGAGTGTGTTTCTTGGAAAGAGAGCTTGCGTTTGTTTCCCAGTCATAAATGGAGTTGACTCACATGCAGTTTTTTGTCCTACGAGCAAGAGTTGTTTTCTGGTAAGGAAAGTCACTATTGTGCTCTCATTGCCATACATAGTGCAAATAGCACTCGCGTCTGTTCCCAGCAAATACAGTGTATTGTTCTGAAGAGGAGCTACTGTTCTTGTCAGGTTCCTAAGCAGAGTTGAACTACATATGGTCCGTGTGTGTAGGAAGCACAGTTCTTTTGTTCTGAGCAAGCTCTCTGTTTGGACCCCATAGGAAACACAGTAGAGTAGAAGAGTGCTCTTTTCTCTAAAGCAGAGTGTGTTTCTTGTAAGGCGAACTAGAGTTTGTTTCCCAGTCCTAAATGGAGTTGAGTCACATGCAGTTTTTTGTCCTAAGAGCAAGAGTTGTTTTCTGGTAAGATGAGTCACTATTGTGCTCCAATTGCCATACACAGTGCAAGTAGCACTCGCGTCTGTTCTCAGCAAGTACAGTGTATCGGACTGAAGAAGCGCTACTGTTCTTGTCAGTTTCCTAAGCAGAGTTGAACTAGATATGGCTTATGTGTGTAGGAAGCAGAGTTATTATGTTCTGAGCAAGCTCACTGTTCTGGCCCTATAGGAAACACAGTAGAGAAGAAGAGTGCTCTTTTCTCTAAAGCAGAGTGTGTTTCTTGTAAAACGATCTCGCGTTTGTTTCCCAGTCCTAAATGGAGTTGAGTCACATGCAGTTTTTTGTCCTACGATCAAGAGTTGTTTTCTGGTAAGACGAGTAACTATTGTGCTGAAATTGCCATACACAGTGCAAATAGCTCTCGCGTCTCTTCCCCGCAAGTACAGTGTATTGGACTGAAGAGGAGCTACTGTTCTTGTCAGTTTCCTAAGCAGAGTTGAACTAGATATGGCCCGTGTGTAGGAAGCACAGTTCTTTTGTTCTGAGCAAGCTCACTGTTCGGACCCCATAGGAAACACAGTAGAGTACAAGAGTGCTCTTTTCTCAAAAGCAGAGTGTGTTTCATGTAAGGCGAGCTAGCATTTGTTTCCCAGTCCTAAATGGAGTTGAATCACACGCAGTTTCTGGTCCTACGAGCAAGAGTTGTTTTCTGGTAAGGAAAGTCGCTATTGCGCAGCCATTGTTATACACAGTGCAAATAGCACTCGCGTCTGTTCCCAGAAAGTACAGTGTATTGGACTGAAGAGGATCTACGGTTCTTGTCAGTTTCCTAAGCAGAGTTGAACTAGATATGGCGCGTGTGTCTAGGAAGCACAGTTCATTTGTTCTGAGCAAGCTCACTGTTCTGGCCCTATAGGAAACACAGTAGAGTAGAAGAGTGCTCTTTTCTCAAAAGCAGAGTGTGTTTCTTGTAAGGCGAGCTAGAGTTTGTTTCCCAGTCTTAAATGGAGTTGAGTCACATGCAGTTTTTTTTCCTACGAGCAAGAGTTGTTTTCTGGTAAGACGAGTCACTATTGTGCTCCAATTGCCATACACAGTGCAAATAGCACTCGCGTCTGTTCTCAGCAAGTAGAGTGTATCAGACTGAAGAGGAGCTACTGTTCTTTTCAGTTTCCTAAGCAGAGTGGAACTAGATATGGCCCGTGTGTGTTGGAAGCACAGTTATTATGTTCTGAGCAAGCTCACTGTTCTGGCCCTGTAGGAAACACAGCAGAGTAGAAGAGTGTTCTTTTCTCTAAAGCAGAGTGTGTTTTTTTTAAGGCGAGCTCGCGTTTGATTCCCAGTCCTAAATGAAGTTGAGTCACATGCAGTTTTCGGTCCTATGAGCAAGAGTTGTTTTCTGGTAAGAAGAGTCACTATTGCGCTCCAAATGCCGTACACAGTGCAAATAGCACTCGCGTCTGTTCCCAGCAAGTACAGTGTATTGGACTGAATAGGAGCTACTGTTCTTGTCAGTTTCCTAAGCAGAGTTGAACTAGATATGGTCCATTTGTGTAGGCAGCACAGTTCTTTTGTTCTGAGCAAGCTCACTGTTTGGACCCCATAGGAAACGCAGTAGAGTAGAAGCGTGCTCTTTTCTCAAAAGCAGAGTGTGTTTCTTGTAAGGCGAGCTAGCGTTTGTTTCCTAGTCCTAAATGGAGTTGAATCACATGCAGTTTGTGGTGCTACAAGCAAGAGTTGTTTTCTGGTAAGGAAAGTCACTATTGTGCTCCCATTACCATACACAGTGCAAATAGCACTCGCGTCTGTTCCCAGCAAGTACAGTGTATTGGACTGAATAGGAACTACTGTTCTTGTCAGTTTCCTAAGCAGAGTTGAACTAAATATGGTCCGAGTGTGTAGGAAGCACAGTTCTTTTGTCCTGAGCAAGCTCACAGTTCAGACAACATAGGAAACACAGTAGAGTAGAAGAGTGCTCTTTTCTTTAAAGCATAGTGTGTTTCTTGTAAGGCGAGCTAGCGTTTGTTTCCCAGTCCTAAATGGAGTTGAATCACATGCAGTTTCTGGTCCTACGAGCAAGAGTTGTTTTCTGGTAAGGAAAGTCACTATTGCGCTCCCATTGCCATACACAGTGCAAATAGCACACCCTTGTCTTCCCAGCAAGTACAGTGTATTGGACTGAAGAGGAGAGATTGCTCTAATCAGTTTCTTAAGCAGAGTTGAACTAGATGTGGCCCCTGTGTTTAGGAAGCACAGTTATTTTGTTCTGAGCAAGCTCACTGTTCTGGCCCTATAGGAAACACAGAAGAGTAGAAGAGTGCTCTTTTCTCAAAAGCAGAGTGTGTTTCTTGTAAGTCGAGATAGAGTTTGTTTCCCAGTTCTAAATGGAGTTGAGTCACATGCAGTTTTTTGTCCTACGAGCAAGAGTTATTTTCTGGTAAGACGAGTCACTATTGTGCTCCAATTGCCATACACAGTGCAAATAGCACTCGCGTCTGTTCTCAGCAAGTACAGTGTATCAGACTGAAGAGGAGCTACTGTTCTTGTCAGTTTCCTAAGCAGAGTTGAACTAGATATGTCGTGTGTGTAGGAAGCACAGTCCTTATGTTCTGAGCAAGCTCACTGTTCTGGCCCTATAGGAAACACAGTAGAGTAGAAGAGTGCTCTTTTATCTAAAGCAGAGTGTTTTTTTTTGTAAGGCGAGCTCGCGTTTGTTTCCCAGTCCTAAATGGAGTTGAATCACATGCAGTTTTTGGTCCTACGAGCAAGAGTTGTTTTATGGTAAGAAGAGTCACTATTGCGCTCCAAATGCCATACACAGTGCAAATAGCACTCGCGTCTGTTCCCAGCAAGTACAGTGTATTGGACTGAATAGGAGCTACTGTTCTTGTCAGTTTCCTAAGCAGAGTTGAACTAGATATGGTCCATGTGTGTAGAAGCACAGTTCTTTTGTTCTGAGCAAGCTCACTCTTTGGACCCCATAGGAAACACAGTAGAGTAAATGAGTGCTCTTTTATCAAAAGCAGAGTGTGTTTCTTGTAAGGCGAGCTAGCGTTTGTTTCCCAGACCTAAATGGAGTTGAATCACATGCAGTTTCTGGTCCTATGAGCAAGAGTTGCTTTCTGGTAAGGAAAGTCACTATTGCGCTCCCATTGCCATACACAGTGCAAATAGCTCTCCTGTCTGTTCGCAGCAAGTACAGTGTATTGGATAGAAGAGGATCTACTGTTCTTGTCAGGTTCCTAAGCAGACTTGAACTAGGTATGGCCCTGTGTGTAGGAAGCACAGTTTTTTTGTTCTGAGCAAGCTCACTGTTCGGACCCCATAGGAAACACAGTAGAGTAGAATAGTGCTCTTTTCTCAAAAGCAGAGTGTGTTTCTTGTATGGCGAGCTAGCGTTTGTTTCTCAGTCCTAAATGGAGTTGAATCCAATGCATTTGTGGTCCTATGAGCAAGAGTTGTTTTCTGGTAAGGAAAGTCACTATTGTGCTCCCAAGCCATACACAGTGCAAATAGCCCTCCCGTCTGTTCCCAGTAAGTACAGTGTATTTGTATGAAAAGGAGCTACTGTTCTTCTCAGTTTCCTAAGCAGAGTTGAACTACATATGGTTCATGTGTGTAGGAAGCACAGTTCTTTTGTTCTGAGCAAGCTCACTGTTTGGACCACATAGGAAACACAGTAGAGTAGAAAGTGCTCTTTTCTCTAAAGCAGAGTGTGTTTCTTGAAAGGCGAGCTAGCGTTTCTTTCCCAGTCTCAAATGGAGTTGAATCACATGCAGTTTCTGGTCCTACGAGCAAGAGTTGTTTTCTGGTAAGGAAAGTCACTATTGTGCTCCAATTGCCCTACACAGTGCAAATAGCACTCTCGTCTGTTCCCAGCAAGTACAGTGTATTGGACTGAGAGGATCTACTGTTCTTGTCAGGTTCCTAAGCAGAATTGAACTAGATATGGCCATGTGTGTAGGAAGCACAGTTCTTTTGTTCTGAGCAAGCTCACTGTTCGGACTCCATAGGAAACAATATAGAGTAGAAGAGTGCTCTTTTCTCAAAAGCAGATGTGTGTTTATTGTAAGGCGAGCTAGCATTTGTTTCCCAGTCCAAAATGGATTTGAATCACATGCAGTTTCTGGTCCTATGAGCAAGAGTTGTTTTCTGGTAAGGAAAGTCACTATTGTGCTCCCTTTGCCATACACAGTGCTAATAGCACTTGCGTCTGTTCCCAGCAAGTACAGTGTATTGGACTGAAGAGCAGCTACTGTTCTTGTCAGTTTCCTAAGCAGAGTTGAACCAGATATGGCTCATGTGTGTAGGAAGCACAGGACTTTTGTTATGAGCAAGCTCACTGTTCTGGCCCTATAGGAAACACAGTAGAGTAGAAGAGTACTCTTTTGTCAAAAGCAGAGTGTGTTTCTTGTAAGGCTAGCTAAAGTTTGTTTCCCAGTCCTAAATGGAGTTGAGTCACATGCAGTTTTTGCTCCTACGAGCAAGAGTAGATTTCTGGTAAGAAGAGTCACTATTGGGCTCCAATTGCCATACACAGTACAAAGAGCACTCGCGTCTGTTCCCAGCATGTACAGTATTGGACTGAAAAGGATCTATTGTTCTTGTCAGTTTCCTAAGCAGAATTGAACTAGAATTGGCCGTGTATGTAGGAAGCACAGTTCTTTTGTTCTGAGCAAGCTCACTGTTCGGAACCCATAGGAAATATAGTACAGAAGAAGAGTGCTCTTTTCTCATAAGCAGCGTGTGTTTCTTGTGAGGCGAGATAGCGTTTGTTTCCCAGTACTAAATGGAGTTGAATCCCATGCAGTTTGTGGTCCTACGAGCAAGATTTGTTTTCTGGTAAGAAGAGTCACTATTGCGCTCCCATTGTCATACACAGGGCAAATAGCACTGGCGTCTGTTCCCAACATGTACAGTGTATTGGACTGAGGAGGATCTACTGTTCTTGTCAATTTCCTAAGCAGAATTGAACTAGATATGGCCGTGTGTGTAGGAAGCACAGTTCTCTTGTTCTGATCAAGCTCACTGTTCTGGCCCTACAGGAAACACAGTAGAGTAGAAGAGTGCTCTTTTCTCAAAAGCAGAGTGCGTTTCTTGTAATGCGAGCTAGCGTTTGTTTCCCAGACCTAAATGGAGTTGAACCACATGCAGTTTTTGGTACTACCAGCAAGAGTTGTTTTCCGGTAAGGAAAGTCACTATTGCGCTCCCTTTGCCATACACAGTGCAAAGAGCACTCGTATCTGTTTCGAGCAAGTACAGTGTATTGGACTGAAGAGGAGCTACTGTTCTTGTAAGTTTCCTAAGCAGAGTTGAACTAGATATGGCCCGTGTGTGTAGGAAGCACAGTTCTTTCGTTCTGAGCAAGTTCACTGTTCGGACCCCATAGGAAACACAGTAGAGTAGAAGAGTTCTCTTTTCTCAAAAGCAGAGTGTGTTTCATGTAAGGCGAGCTAGCATTTGTTTCCCAGTCCTAAATGGAGTTGAATCACATGCAGTTTCTGGTCCTACGAGCAAGAGTTTTTTTCTGGTAAGGAAAGTTATTATTGTGCTCCCATTGCCATACATAGTGCAAATAGCACTCGCATCTGTTCCCAGCAAGTACAGTGTATTGGACTGAAGAGGAGCTACTGTTCTTGTCAGTTTCCTAAGCAGAGTTGAACTAGATATGGCCCCTGTGTGTAGGAAGCACAGTTCTTTTGTTCTGAGCAAGTTCACTGTTCTGGCCCTATAAGAAACACAGTAGAGTAGAAGAGTGCTCTTTTCTCAAAAGCAGAGTGTGTTTCTTGTAAGGCGAGCTAGCATTTATTTCCCAGTTCTAAATGGAGTTGAATCACATGCAGTTTTTGGTCCTATGAGCAAGAGTTGTTTTCTGGTAAGGAATGTCACTATTGTGCTCTCATTGCCATACACAGTGCAAATTGCACTCGCGTCTGTTCCCAGCATGTACAGTGTATTGGCTTGAAGAAGAGCTACTTTTCTTCTCAGTTTCCTAAGCAGAGTTGAACTAGATATGGCCCGTGTGTGTAGGAAGTACAGTTCTTGTGTTCTGAGCAAGCTCACTGTTCTGGCCCTATAGGAAACACAGTAGAGTAGAAGAGTGCTCTTTTCTCAAAAGCGGAGTGTGTTTCTTGTAAGGCGAGCTAGTGTTTGTTTCCCAGTCATAAATGGAGTTGAATCACATACATTTTCTGGTCCTACGAGCAAGAGTTGTTTTCTGATAAGAAGAGTCACTATTGCGCTCCCATTGCCATACACAGTGCAAATAGCACTGGCTTCTGTTCCCATCAAGTACAGTGTATCGTACTGAAGAGTAGCTACTGTTCTTGTCAGTTTCCTAAGCAGAGTTGAACTAGATATGGCCCGTGTTTGCAAGAAGCACAGTTCTTTTGTTCTGAGTAAGTTCACTGTTCTGGCCCTATAGGAAACACAGTAGAGTAGAAGAGTGCTCTTTTCTCAAAAGCAGAGTGTGTTTGTTGTAAGGCGAGCTAGCGTTTCTTTCCCAGTCCTAAATGGAGTTGAGTCACATGCAGTTTTTGCTCCTACGAGCAAGAGTTGTTTTCTGGTAAGAAGAGTCACTATTGCGCTCCAATTGTCATACACAGGGCAAATAGCACTGGTGTCTGTTCCCAGCATGTGCAGTGTATTTGACTGAAGAGGGTATACTGTTCTTGTCAGTTTCCTAAGCTGAATTGAACTAGATATGGCCCGTGTGTGTAGGAAGCACACTTCTTTTGTGTTGTGCAAGCTTACTGTTCTGGCCCTATAGGAAACACAGTAGAGTAGAAGAGTGCTCTTTTCTCAAAAGCAGAGTGTGTTTCTTGTAAGGCGAGCTAGCATTTATTTCCCAGTTCTAAATGGAGTTGAATCACATGCAGTTTTTGGTCCTAAGAGCAAGAGTTTTTTTCCGGTAAGGAATGTCACTATTGCGCTCCCATTGGCATATACAGTGCAAATAGCACTCGCGTCTGTTCCTAGCAAGTACAGTGTATTGGACTGAAGAGGACCTACAGTTCTTGTCAGTTTCCTAAGCAGTGTTGAACTAGATATGGCACGTGTGTGTAGGAAGCACAGTTCTTTTTTTCTGAGCAAGCTCTCTATTCTGGCCCTATAGGAAACACAATAGAGTAGAAGAGTGCTCTTTTCTCAAAAGCAGAGTGTGTTTCTTGTAAGTCCAGCTAGTGTTTTTTTCCCAGTCCTATATGGAGTTGAATCACATGCAGTTTCTGGTCCTATGAGCAAGAGTTGTTTTCTGGTAAGAAGAGTCACTATTGCGCTCCCATTGTAATACACAGGGCAAATAGCACTCGCATCTGTTCCCAGCATTTACAGTGTATTGGACTGAAAAGGATCTATTGTTCTTGTCAGTTTCCTAAGCAGAATTGAAATAGATATGGCCCTGTATGTAGGAAGCACAGTTCTTTTGTTCTGAGCAAGCTCTCTGTTCTGGCCCTATAGGAAACACAGTAGAGTAGAAGAGTGCTCTTTTCTCAAAAGCAGAGTGTGTTTCATGTAAGGCAAGCTAGCATTTGTTTCCCAGTCCTAAATGGAGTTGAATCACATGCAGTTTCTGGTCCTACGAGCAAGAGTTGTTTTCTTTTAGGAAAGTCACTATTGCGCTCCCATTGCAATATGCAGTGCAAATAGCACTCGCGTCGGTTCCCAGCAAGTACAGTGTATTGGACTGAAGAGGAGCTACTGTTCTTGTCAGTTTTCTAAGCAGAGTTGAACTAGATATGGCCCGTGTCTGTAGGAAGCACAGTTCTTTTGTTCTGAGCAAGCTCACTGTTCGGACCCCATAGGAAACACAATAGAGTAGAATAGTGCTCTTTTCTCAAAAGCAGAGTGTGTTTCTTGTAAGGCCAGCTAGTGTGTTTTTCCCAGCCTTATATGGAGTTGAATAACATGCTGTTTCTTGTCCTACGAGCAAGAGTTGTTTTCTGGTAAGAAGAGTCACCATTGCGCTCCCATTGTCATACACAGGGCAAATAGCACTAGCGTCTGTTCCCAGCATGTACAGTGTATTGGACTGAAAAGGATCTATGGTTCTTGTCAGTTTCCTAAGCAGAACTGAACTAGATATGGCCCTGTATGTAGGAAGCACAGTTCTTTTGTTCTGAGCAAGCTCTCTGTTCTGGCCCTCTAGGAAACACAGTAGAGTAGAAGAGTGCTCTTTTCTCTAAAGCAGAGTGTGTTTCTTGAAAGGCAAGCTACCGTTTGTTTCCCAGTCCTAAATGGAGTTGAATCACATGCAGTTTCTAATCCTACGAGCAAGAGTTGTTTTATGGTAAGAATAGTCACTATTGCACTGCCATTCCCATAAACCGGACAAATAGCCCTGGCGTCTGTTCCCAGCAAGTACGGTGTATTGGACTGAAGAGGATCTACTGTTCTTGTCAGGTTCCTAAGCAGAATTGAACTAGATATGGCCCTGAGTGTAGGAAGCACAGTTCTTTTGTTCAGAGCAAGCTCACTGTTCTGGCCCTATAGGAAACACAGTAGAGTAGAAGAGTGCTCTTTTCTCAAAAACAGAGTGTGTTTCTTGTAAGGCTAGCTAGCATTTGTTACCCAGTCCTAAATGGAGTTGAGTCACATGCAGTTTTTGGTCCTACGAGCAAGAGTTGTTTTCTGGTAAGGAAAGTCACTATTGCGCTCCCATTGCCATACATAGTGCAAATAGCACTTGCGTCTGTTCCCAGCATGTACAGTGTATTGGACTGAAAAGGATCTATTGTTCTTGTCAGTTTTCTTAGCAGAATTGAACTAGATATGGCCGTGTATGTAGGAAACACAGTTCTTTTGTTCTGAGCAAGCTCTCTGTTCTGGCCATATAGGAAACACAGTAGAGTAGAAGAGTGTTCTTTTCTCAAAAGCCGAGTGTGTTTCTTGTAACGCGAGCTAGCGTTTGTTTCCCAGTCCTAAATGAGTTGAATCACATGCAGTTTTTGGTCCTACGAGCAAGAGTTGTTTTCTGGTAGGAAAGTCACTATTGCGCTCCCTTTGCCATACACAGTGCAAATAGCACTCGCGTCTGTTTCCAGCAAGTACAGTGTATTAGTCTGAAGAGGAGCTACTGTTCTTGTCAGTTTCCTAAGCAGAGTTGAACTAGATACAGCCCGTGTGTGTAGGAAGCACAGTTCTTTTGTTCTGAGCAAGCTCACTGTTCGGACCCCATAGGAAACACAGTAGAGTAGAAGAGTGCTCTTTTCTCAAAAGCAGAGTGTGTTTCTTGTAAGGCGAGTTAGCGTTTGTTTCCCAGTCCTAATTGGAGTTGAATCACATGCAATTTCTGGTCCTATGAGCAAGAGTTGTTTTCTGGTAAGGAAAGTCACTATTGCGCTCCCATTGCCGTACATAGTGCAAATAGCACTCGCGTCTGTTCCCATCATGTACAGTGTATTGGACTGAAAAGGATCTATTGTTCTTGTCAGTTTCCTAAGCAGAATTGAACTAGATATGGCCGTGTATGTAGGAAGCACAGTTCTTTTGTTCTGAGCAAGCTCTCTGTTCTGGCCCTATAGGAAACACAGTAGAGTACAAGAGTGCTCTTTTCTCAAAAGCAGAGTGTGTTTCTTGTAAGTCGAACTAGAGTTTGTTTCCCAGTCCTAAATGAAGTTGAATCACATGCAGTTTCTGATCCTACGAGCAAGAGTTGTTTTCTGGAAAGGAAAGTCATTATTGCGCTCCCATTTCCATACATAGTGCAAATAGCACTCGCGTCTGTTCCCATCAAGTACAGTGTATTGGACTGAAGAGGAGCTACTGTTCTTGTCAGTTTCCTAAGCAGAGTTGAACTAGATATGGCCCATGTGTGTAGGAAGCACAGTTCTTTTGTTCTGAGCAAGCTCACTGTTCGGACACCATAGGAAACACTGTAGAGTAGAAGAGTGCTCTTTTCTCAAAAGCAGAGTGTGTTTCTTGAAAGGCAAGCTAGTGTTTGTTTCCCAGTCAGAAATGGAATTGAATGCCGAGCAGTTTCTGGTCCTATGAGCAAGAGTTTTTTTCTGGTAATAAGAGTCACTATTGCGCTCCCATTGCCATACACAGTGCATATAGCATTGGCGTCTGTTCCCTGCATGTACAGAGTATTGGACTGAAGAGAAGCTACTGTTCTTGTCAGTTTCCTAAGCAGAGTTAAACTAGATATGGCCCCTGTGTGTAGGAAGCACAGTTCTTTTGTTCTGAGTAAGTTCACTGTTCTGGCCCTATAGGAAACACAGTAGAGTAGAAGAGTGCTCTTTTCTCAAAAGCAGAGTGTGTTTCTTGTAAGGCGAGCTAGCGTTTCTTTCCCAGTCCTAAATGGAGTTGAGTCACATGCAGTTTCTGGTCATACAAGCAAGAGTTGTTTTCTGGTAAGAAGAGTCACTATTGTGCTCCAATTGTCATACACAGGGCAAATAGCACTGGTGTCTGTTCCCAGCATGTACAGTGTATTGGACTGAAAAGGATCTATGGTTCTTGTCAGTTTCCTAAGCAGAACTGAACTAGATATGGCCCTGTATGTAGGAAGCACAGTTCTTTTGTTCTGAGCAAGCTCTCTGTTCTGGCCCTCTAGGAAACACAGTAGAGTAGAAGAGTGCTCTTTTCTCTAAAGCAGAGTGTGTTTCTTGAAAGGCAAGCTACCGTTTGTTTCCCAGTCCTAAATGGAGTTGAATCACATGCAGTTTCTAATCCTACGAGCAAGAGTTGTTTTATGGTAAGAATAGTCACTATTGCACTGCCATTCCCATAAACCGGACAAATAGCCCTGGCGTCTGTTCCCAGCAAGTACGGTGTATTGGACTGAAGAGGATCTACTGTTCTTGTCAGGTTCCTAAGCAGAATTGAACTAGATATGGCCCTGAGTGTAGGAAGCACAGTTCTTTTGTTCAGAGCAAGCTCACTGTTCTGGCCCTATAGGAAACACAGTAGAGTAGAAGAGTGCTCTTTTCTCAAAAACAGAGTGTGTTTCTTGTAAGGCTAGCTAGCATTTGTTACCCAGTCCTAAATGGAGTTGAGTCACATGCAGTTTTTGGTCCTACGAGCAAGAGTTGTTTTCTGGTAAGGAAAGTCACTATTGCGCTCCCATTGCCATACATAGTGCAAATAGCACTTGCGTCTGTTCCCAGCATGTACAGTGTATTGGACTGAAAAGGATCTATTGTTCTTGTCAGTTTTCTTAGCAGAATTGAACTAGATATGGCCGTGTATGTAGGAAACACAGTTCTTTTGTTCTGAGCAAGCTCTCTGTTCTGGCCATATAGGAAACACAGTAGAGTAGAAGAGTGTTCTTTTCTCAAAAGCCGAGTGTGTTTCTTGTAACGCGAGCTAGCGTTTGTTTCCCAGTCCTAAATGAGTTGAATCACATGCAGTTTTTGGTCCTACGAGCAAGAGTTGTTTTCTGGTAGGAAAGTCACTATTGCGCTCCCTTTGCCATACACAGTGCAAATAGCACTCGCGTCTGTTTCCAGCAAGTACAGTGTATTAGTCTGAAGAGGAGCTACTGTTCTTGTCAGTTTCCTAAGCAGAGTTGAACTAGATACAGCCCGTGTGTGTAGGAAGCACAGTTCTTTTGTTCTGAGCAAGCTCACTGTTCGGACCCCATAGGAAACACAGTAGAGTAGAAGAGTGCTCTTTTCTCAAAAGCAGAGTGTGTTTCTTGTAAGGCGAGTTAGCGTTTGTTTCCCAGTCCTAATTGGAGTTGAATCACATGCAATTTCTGGTCCTATGAGCAAGAGTTGTTTTCTGGTAAGGAAAGTCACTATTGCGCTCCCATTGCCGTACATAGTGCAAATAGCACTCGCGTCTGTTCCCATCATGTACAGTGTATTGGACTGAAAGGATCTATTGTTCTTGTCAGTTTCCTAAGCAGAATTGAACTAGATATGGCCGTGTATGTAGGAAGCACAGTTCTTTTGTTCTGAGCAAGCTCTCTGTTCTGGCCCTATAGGAAACACAGTAGAGTACAAGAGTGCTCTTTTCTCAAAAGCAGAGTGTGTTTCTTGTAAGTCGAACTAGAGTTTGTTTCCCAGTCCTAAATGAAGTTGAATCACATGCAGTTTCTGATCCTACGAGCAAGAGTTGTTTTCTGGAAAGGAAAGTCATTATTGCGCTCCCATTTCCATACATAGTGCAAATAGCACTCGCGTCTGTTCCCATCAAGTACAGTGTATTGGACTGAAGAGGAGCTACTGTTCTTGTCAGTTTCCTAAGCAGAGTTGAACTAGATATGGCCGGTGTGTGTAGGAAGCACAGTTCTTTTGTTCTGAGCAAGCTCACTGTTCGGACACCATAGGAAACACTGTAGAGTAGAAGAGTGCTCTTTTCTCAAAAGCAGAGTGTGTTTCTTGAAAGGCAAGCTAGTGTTTGTTTCCCAGTCAGAAATGGAATTGAATGCCGAGCAGTTTCTGGTCCTATGAGCAAGAGTTTTTTTCTGGTAATAAGAGTCACTATTGCGCTCCCATTGCCATACACAGTGCATATAGCATTGGCGTCTGTTCCCTGCATGTACAGAGTATTGGACTGAAGAGAAGCTACTGTTCTTGTCAGTTTCCTAAGCAGAGTTAAACTAGATATGGCCCCTGTGTGTAGGAAGCACAGTTCTTTTGTTCTGAGTAAGTTCACTGTTCTGGCCCTATAGGAAACACAGTAGAGTAGAAGAGTGCTCTTTTCTCAAAAGCAGAGTGTGTTTCTTGTAAGGCGAGCTAGCGTTTCTTTCCCAGTCCTAAATGGAGTTGAGTCACATGCAGTTTCTGGTCATACAAGCAAGAGTTGTTTTCTGGTAAGAAGAGTCACTATTGTGCTCCAATTGTCATACACAGGGCAAATAGCACTGGTGTCTGTTCCCAGCATGTGCAGTGTATTTGACTGAAGAGGGTATACTGTTCTTGTCAGTTTCCTAAGCTGAATTGAACTAGATATGGCCCGTTTGTGTAGGAAGCACAGTTTTTTTTTTTCTGAGCAAGCTCTCTATTCTGGCCCTATAGGAAACACAGTAGAGTAGAAGAGTGCTCTTTTCTCAAAAGCAGAGTGTGTTTCTTGTAAGTCCAGCTAGTGTTTTTTTTCCCAGTCCTATATGGAGTTGAATCACATGCAGTTTCTGGTCCTACGAGCAAGAGTTGTTTTCTGGTAAGAAGAGTCACTATTGCGCTCCCATTGTAATACACAGGGCAAATAGAACTCGCGTCTGTTCCCAGCATTTACAGTGTATTGGACTGAAAAGGGATCTATTATTCTTGTCAGTTTCCTAAGCAGAATTGTAATAGATATGGCCCTGTATGTAGGAAGCACAGTTCTTTTGTTCTGAGCAAGCTCTCTGTTCTGGCCCTATAGGAAACACAGTAGAGTAGACGAGTGCTCTTTTCTCAAAAGCAGAGTGTGTTTCTTTTAAGGCGAGCTAGCGTTTGTTTCCCAGTCCTAAATGGAGTTGAATCACATGCAGTTTTTGGTCCTACCAGGAAGAGATATTTTCTAGTAAGGAAAGACACTATTGCGCTCCCTTTGCCATACACAGTGCAAATAGCACTCGCGTCTGTTTCCAGCAAATACAGTGTGTTGGACTGAAGAGGAGCTACTGTTCTTGTCAGTTTCCTAAGCAGAGTTGAACTAGATATGGCACGTGTGTGTAGGAAGCACAGTTCTTTTTTTCTGAGCAAGCTCACTGTTCGGACACCATAGGAAACACAGTAGAGTAGGAGAGTGCTCTTTTCTCAAAAGCAGAGTGTGTTTCTTGTAAGGCGAGCTAGCGTTTGTTTCCCAGTCCTAAATGGAGTTGAATCACATGCACTTCTGGTCCTAAGAGCAAGAGTTTATTTCTGGGAAGGAAAATCACAATTGTGCTCCCATTGCCACACAGGGCAAATAGCACTGGCGTCTGTTCCCAGCATGTACAGTGTATTGGACTGAAGAGGTTCCACTGTTCTTGTCAGTTTCCTAAGAAGAATTGAACTAGATTTGGCCTGTGTGTGTAGGAAGCACAGTTCTTTTTTCTGAGCAAGCTCACTGTTCTGGCCCTATAGGAAACACAGTAGAGTAGAAGAGTGCTCTTTTCTCAAAAGCAGAGTGTGTTTCTTGTAAGGCTAGCTAGTGTTTGTTTCCCAGTCCTAAATGGAGTTGAGTCACATGCAGTTTTTGGTCCTACGAGCAAGAGTAGTTTTCTCGTAAGAAGAGTCACTATTGGGCTCCATTGCCATACACAGTACAAATAGCACTCGCGTCTGTTCCCAGCATGTACAGTGTATTGGACTGAAAAGGATCTATTGTTCTTGTCAGTTTCCTAAGCAGAATTGAACTAGATATGGCCGTGTATGTAGGAAGCACAGTTCTTTTGTTCTGCGCAAGCTCCCTGTTGAGGCCCTATAGGAAACACAGTAGAGAAGAAGAGTGCTCTTTTTCAAAAGGAGAGTGTTTTTCTTGTAAGGCGAGCTAGCGTTGGTTTCCCAGTCCTAAATGGAGTTGAATCACATGCAGTTTTTGGTCCTACCAGCAAGAGTTGTTTTCTGGTAAGGAAAGTCACTATTGCGCTCCCTTTGCCATACACAGTGCAAATAGCACTCGCGTCTGTTTCCAGCAAGTACAGTGTATTAGTCTGAAGAGGAGCTACTGTTCTTGTCAGTTTCCTAAGCAGAGTTGCACTAGATACAGCCCGTGTGTGTAGGAAGCACAGTTCTTTTGTTCTGAGCAAGCTCACTGTTCGGACCCCATAGGAAACACTGTAGAGTAGAAGAGTGCTCTTTTCTCAAAAGCAGAGTGTGTTTCTTGAAAGGCAAGCTAGTGTTTGTTTCCCAGTCAGAAATGGAATTGAATCCCGTGCAGTTTCTGGTCCTATGAGCAAGAGTTTTTTTCTGGTAATAAGAGTCACTATTGCGCTCCCATTGACATACACAGTGCATAGAGCACTGGCGTCTGTTCCCTGCATGTACAGAGTATTGGACTGAATAGGAGCTACTGTTCTTGTCAGTTTCCTAAGCAGAGTTAAACTAGATATGGCCAGTGTGTGTAGGAAGCACAGTTTTTTGTTCTGAGCAAGTTCACTGTTCTGGCTTTATAGGAAACACAGTAGAGTAGAAGAGTGCTCTTTTCTCAAAAGCAGAGTCTGTTTCTTGTAAGGCGAGCTTGCGTTTCTTTCCCAGTCCTAAATGGAGTTGAGTCACATGCAGTTTCTGGTCCTATGAGCAAGAGTTGTTTCCTGGTAAGGAATGTCACTATTGCGCTCCCATTGCCATACACAGTGCAAATAGCACTCGCGGCTGTTCCCAGCAAGTACAGTGTATTGGACTGAAGAGGAGCTATTGTTCTTGTCAGTTTCCTAAGCAGAGTTGAACTAGATATGGCAC
>NW_026738180.1:0-23605 GCF_949786415.1 Peromyscus eremicus
GTCCTATGAGCAAGAGTTGTTTTCTGCTAAGAAGAGTCACTATTGCGCTCCCATTGCCATACACAGTGCAAATAGCACTCGCGTCTGTTCCCAGCAAGTACAGTGTATTGGACTGAAGAGAAGCTACTGTTCTGGTCAGTTCCTAAGCAGAGTTGAACTAGATATGCCCCGTGTGTGTAGGAAGCACAGTTCTTTGGTTCTGAGCAAGCTCACTGTTCTGGCCCTATAGGAAACACAGGAGAGTAGAAGAGTGCTGTTTTCTCAAAAGCAGAGTGTGTTTCTTGCAAGGCGAGCTAGCGTTTGTTTCCCAGTCCTAAACGGAGTTGAATCCCATGCAGTTTGTGGTCCTACGAGCAAGAGTTGTTTTCTGCTAAGAAGAGTCCCTTTTGCGCTCCCATTGCCATACACAGTGCAAATAGCACTCACGTCTGTTCCCAGCAAGTACAGTGTATTGGACTGAAGAGAAGCTACTGTTCTGGTCAGTTTCCTAAGCAGAGTTGAACTAGATATGCCCCGTGTGTGTAGGAAGCACAGTTCTTTTGTTCTGAGCAAGCTCACTGTTCTGGCCCTATAGGAAACACAGGAGAGTAGAAGAGTGCTGTTTTCTCAAAAGCAGAGTGTGTTTCTTGCAAGGCGAGCTAGCGTTTGTTTCCCAGTCCTAAAAGGAGTTGAATCCCATGCAGTTTCTGGTCCTACGAGCAAGAGTTGTTTTCTGCTAAGAAGAGTCACTATTGCGCTCCCATTGCCATACACAGTGCAAATAGCACTCGCGTCTGTTCCCAGCAAGTACAGTGTATTGGACTGAAGAGAAGCTACTGTTCTGGTCAGTTTCCTAAGCAGAGTTGAACTAGATATGCCCCGTGTGTGTAGGAAGCACAGTTCTTTTGTTCTAGGCAAGCTCACTGTTCTGGCCCTATAGGAAACACAGGAGAGTAGAAGAGTGCTGTTTTCTCAAAAGCAGAGTGTGTTTCTTGCAAGGCGAGCTAGCGTTTGTTTCCCAGTCCTAAACAGAGTAGAATCCCATGCCGTTTCTGGTCCTACGAGCAAGAGTTGTTTTCTGCTAAGAAGAGTCACTATTGCGCTCCCATGCCATACACAGTGCAAATAGCACTCGCGTCTGTTCCCAGCAAGTACAGTGTATTGGACTGAAGAGAAGCTACTGTTCTGGTCAGTTTCCTAAGCAGAGTTGAACTAGATATGCCCCGTGTGTGTAGGAAGCACAGTTCTTTTGTTCTGAGCAAGCTCACTGTTCTGGCCCTATAGGAAACACAGGAGAGTAGAAGAGTGCTGTTTTCTCAAAAGCAGAGTGTGTTTCTTGCAAGGCGAGCTAGCGTTTGTTTCCCAGTCCTAAACGGAGTTGAATCCCATGCAGTTTCTGGTCCTACGAGCAAGAGTTGTTTTCTGCTAAGAAGAGTCACTATTGCGCTCCCATTGCCATACACAGTGCAAATAGCACTCGCGTCTGTTCCCAGCAAGTACAGTGTATTGGACTGAAGAGAAGCTACTGTTCTGGTCAGTTTCCTAAGCAGAGTTGAACTAGATATGCCCCGTGTGTGTAGGAAGCACAGTTTTTTTGTTCTGAGCAAGCGCACTGTTCTGGCCCTATAGGAAACACAGGAGAGTAGAAGAGTGCTGTTTTCTCAAAAGCAGAGTGTGTTTCTTGCAAGGCGAGCTAGCGTTTGTTTCCCAGTCCTAAACGGAGTTGAATCCCATGCAGTTTCTGGTCCTACGAGCAAGAGTTGTTTTCTGCTAAGAAGAGTCACTATTGCGCTCCATTGCCATACACAGTGCAAAAAGCACTCGCGTCTGTTTCCCAGCAAGTACAGTGTATTGGACTGAAGAGAAGCTACTGTTCTGGTCAGTTTCCTAAGCAGAGTTGAACTAGATATGCCCCGTGTGTGTAGGAAGCACAGTTCTTTTGTTCTGAGCAAGCTCACTGTTCTGGCCCTATAGGAAACACAGGAGAGTAGAAGAGTGCTGTTTTCTCAAAAGCAGAGTGTGTTTCTTGCAAGGCGAGCTAGCGTTTGTTTCCCAGTCCTAAACGGAGTTGAATCCCATGCAGTTCTGGTCCTACGAGCAAGAGTTGTTTTCTGCTAAGAAGAGTCACTATTGCGCTCCCATTGCCATACACAGTGCAAATAGCACTCGCGTCTGTTCCCAGCAAGTACAGTGTATTGGACTGAAGAGAAGCTACTGTTCTGGTCAGTTTCCTAAGCAGAGTTGAACTAGATATGCCCCGTGTGTGTAGGAAGCACAGTTTTTTGTTCTGAGCAAGCGCACTGTTCTGGCCCTATAGGAAACACAGGAGAGTAGAAGAGTGCTGTTTTCTCAAAAGCAGAGTGTGTTTCTTGCAAGGCGAGCTAGCGTTTGTTTCCCAGTCCTAAACGGAGTTGAATCCCATGCAGTTTCTGGTCCTACGAGCAAGAGTTGTTTTCTGCTAAGAAGAGTCACTATTGCGCTCCCATTGCCATACACAGTGCAAATAGCACTCGCGTCTGTTCCCAGCAAGTACAGTGTATTGGATTGAAGAGAAGCTACTGTTCTTGTCAGTTTCCTAAGCAGAGTTGAACTAGATATGGCCCGTGTGTGTAGGAAGCACAGTTCTTTTGTTCTGAGCAAGCTCACTGTTCTGGCCCTATAGGAAACACAGGAGAGTAGAAGAGTGCTGTTTTCTCAAAAGCAGAGTGTGTTTTTTGCAAGGCGAGCTAGCGTTTGTTTCCCAGTCCTAAACGGAGTTGAATCCCATGCAGATTCTGGTCCTACGAGCAAGAGTTGTTTTCTGCTAAGAAGAGTCACTATTGCGCTCCCATTGCCATACACAGTGCAAATAGCACTCGCGTCTGTTCCCAGCAAGTACAGTGTATTGGACTGAAGAGAAGCTACTGTTCTTGTCAGTTTCCTAAGCAGAGTTGAACTAGATATGGCCCGTGTGTGTAGGAAGCACAGTTCTTTTGTTCTGAGCAAGCTCACTGTTCTGGCCCTATAGGAAACACAGGAGAGTAGAAGAGTGCTGTTTTCTCAAAAGCAGAGTGTGTTTTTTGCAAGGCGAGCTAGCGTTTGTTTCCCAGTCCTAAACGGAGTTGAATCCCATGCAGATTCTGGTCCTACGAGCAAGAGTTGTTTTCTGCTAAGAAGAGTCACTATTGCGCTCTCATTGCCATACACAGTGCAAATAGCACTCGCGTCTGTTCCCAGCAAGTACAGTGTATTGGACTGAAGAGAAGCTACTGTTCTTGTCAGTTTCCTAAGTAGAGTTGATCTAGATATGGCCCGTGTGTGTAGGAAGCACAGTTCTTTTGTTCTGAGCAAGCTCACTGTTCTGGCCCTATAGGAAACACAGGAGAGTAGAAGAGTGCTGTTTTCTCAAAAGCAGAGTGTGTTTTTTGCAAGGCGAGCTAGCGTTTGTTTCCCAGTCCTAAAAGGAGTTGAATCCCATGCAGATTCTGGTCCTATGAGCAAGAGTTGTTTTCTGCTAAGAAGAGTCACTACTGCGCTCCCATTGCCATACACAGTGCAAATAGCACTCGCGTCTGTTCCCAGCAAGTACAGTGTATTGGACTGAAGAGAAGCTACTGTTCTGGTCAGTTTCCTAAGCAGAGTTGAACTAGATATGCCCCGTGTGTGTAGGAAGCACAGTTGTTTTGTTCTGAGCAAGCTCACTGTTCTGGCCCTATAGGAAACACAGGAGAGTAGAAGAGTGCTGTTTTCTCAAAAGCAGAGTGTGTTTCTTGCAAGGCGAGCTAGCGTTTGTTTCCCAGTCCTAAACGGAGTTGAATCCCATGCAGTTTGTGGTCCTACGAGCAAGAGTTGTTTTCTGCTAAGAAGAGTCACTATTGCGCTCCCATTGCCATACACAGTGCAAATAGCACTCGCGTCTGTTCCCAGCAAGTACAGTGTATTGGACTGAAGAGAAGCTACTGTTCTTGTCAGTTTCCTAAGCAGAGTTGAATTAGATATACCCCGTGTGTGTAGGAAGCACAGTTCTTTTGTTCTGAGCAAGCTCACTGTTCTGGCCCTATAGGAAACACAGGAGAGTAGAAGAGTGCTGTTTTCTCAAAAGCAGAGTGTGTTTCTTGCAAGGCGAGCTAGCGTTTGTTTCCCAGTCCTAAACGGAGTTGAATCCCATGCAGTTTGTGGTCCTACGAGCAAGAGTTGTTTTCTGCTTAGAAGAGTCACTATTGCGCTCCCATTGCCATACACAGTGCAAATAGCACTCGCGTCTGTTCCCAGCAAGTACAGTGTATTGGACTGAAGAGAAGCTACTGTTCTGGTCAGTTTCCTAAGCAGAGTTGAACTAGATATGCCCCGTGTGTGTAGGAAGCACAGTTGTTTTGTTCTAAGCAAGCTCACTGTTCTGGCTCTATAGGAAACACAGGAGAGTAGAAGAGTGCTGTTTTCTCAAAAGCAGAGTGTGTTTCTTGCAAGGCGAGCTAGCGTTTGTTTCCCAGTCCTAAACGGAGTAGAATCCCATGCAGTTTCTGGTCCTACGAGCAAGAGTTGTTTTCTGCTAAGAAGAGTCACTATTGCGCTCCCATTGCCATACACAGTGCAAATAGCACTCGCGTCTGTTCCCAGCAAGTACAGTGTATTGGACTGAAGAGAAGCTACTGTTCTGGTCAGTTTCCTAAGCAGAGTTGAACTAGATATGCCCCGTGTGTGTAGGAAGCACAGTTCTTTTGTTCTGAGCAAGCTCACTGTTCTGGCCCTATAGGAAACACAGGAGAGTAGAAGAGTGCTGTTTTCTCAAAAGCAGAGTGTGTTTCTTGCAAGGCGAGCTAGCGTTTGTTTCCCAGTCCTAAACGGAGTTGAATCCCATGCAGTTTGTGGTCCTATAGCAAGAGTTGTTTTCTGCTAAGAAGAGTCACTATTGCGCTCCCATTGCCATACACAGTGCAAATAGCACTCGCGTCTGTTCCCAGCAAGTACAGTGTATTGGACTGAAGAGAAGCTACTGTTCTTGTCAGTTTCCTAAGCAGAGTTGAACTAGATATGCCCCGTGTGTGTAGGAAGCACTGTTCTTTTGTTCTGAGCAAGCTCACTGTTCTGGCCCTATAGGAAACACAGGAGAGTAGAAGAGTGCTGTTTTCTCAAAAGCATAGTGTGTTTCTTGCAAGGCGAGCTAGCGTTTGTTTCCCAGTCCTAAACGGAGTTGAATCCCATGCAGTTTCTGGTCCTACGAGCAAGAGTTGTTTTCTGCTTAGAAGAGTCACTATTGCGCTCCCATTGCCATACACAGTGCAAATAGCACTCGCGTCTGTTCCCAGCAAGTACAGTGTATTGGACTGAAGAGAAGCTACTGTTCTGGTCAGTTTCCTAAGCAGAGTTGAACTAGATATGCCCCGTGTGTGTAGGAAGCACAGTTGTTTTGTTCTGAGCAAGCTCACTGTTCTGGCCCTATAGGAAACACAGGAGAGTAGAAGAGTGCTGTTTTCTCAAAAGCAGAGTGTGTTTCTTGCAAGGCGAGCTAGCGTTTGTTTCCCAGTCCTAAATGGAGTTGAATCCCATGCAGATTCTGGTCCTACGAGCAAGAGTTGTTTTCTGCTAAGAAGAGTCACTATTGCGCTCCCATTGCCATACACAGTGCAAATAGCACTCGCGTCTGTTCCCAGCAAGTACAGTGTATTGGACTGAAGAGAAGCTACTGTTCTGGTCAGTTTCCTAAGCAGAGTTGAACTAGATATGCCCCGTGTGTGTAGGAAGCACAGTTCTTTTGTTCTGAGCAAGCTCACTGTTCTGGCCCTATAGGAAACACAGGAGAGTAGAAGAGTGCTGTTTTCTCAAAAGCAGAGTGTGTTTCTTGCAAGGCGAGCTAGTGTTTGTTTCCCAGTCCTAAACGGAGTTGAATCCCATGCAGTTTCTGGTCCTATGAGCAAGAGTTGTTTTCTGCTAAGAAGAGTCACTATTGCGCTCCCATTGCCATACACAGTGCAAATAGCACTCGCGTCTGTTCCCAGCAAGTACAGTGTATTGGACTGAAGAGAAGCTACTGTTCTGGTCAGTTTCCTAAGCAGAGTTGAACTAGATATGCCCCGTGTGTGTAGGAAGCACAGTTCTTTTGTTCTGGGCAAGCTCACTGTTCTGGCCCTATAGGAAACACAGGAGAGTAGAAGAGTGCTGTTTTCTCAAAAGCAGAGTGTGTTTCTTGCAAGGCGAGCTAGCATTTGTTTCCCAGTCCTAAACGGAGTTGAATCCCATGCAGTTTGTGGTCCTACGAGCAAGAGTTGTTTTCTGCTAAGAAGAGTCACTATTGTGCTCCCATTGCCATACACAGTGCAAATAGCACTCGCGTCTGGTCCCAGCAAGTACAGTGTATTGGACTGAAGAGAAGCTACTGTTCTGGTCAGTTTCCTAAGCAGAGTTGAACTAGATATGCCCCGTGTGTGTAGGAAGCACAGTTCTTTTGTTCTGAGCAAGCTCACTGTTCTGGCCCTATAGGAAACACAGGAGAGTAGAAGAGTGCTGTTTTCTCAAAAGCAGAGTGTGTTTCTTGCAAGGCGAGCTAGCGTTTGTTTCCCAGTCCTAAACGGAGTTGAATCCCATGCAGTTTGTGGTCCTACGAGCAAGAGTTGTTTTCTGCTAAGAAGAGTCACTATTGCGCTCCCATTGCCATACACAGTGCAAATAGCACTCGCGTCTGTTCCCAGCAAGTACAGTGTATTGGACTGAAGAGAAGCTACTGTTCTGGTCAGTTTCCTAAGCAGAGTTGAACTAGATATGCCCCGTGTGTGTAGGAAGCACAGTTCTTTTGTTCTGAGCAAGCTCACTGTTCTGGCCCTATAGGAAACACAGGAGAGTAGAAGAGTGCTGTTTTCTCAAAAGCAGAGTGTGTTTCTTGCAAGGCGAGCTAGCGTTTGTTTCCCAGTCCTAAAAGGAGTTGAATCCCATGCAGTTTGTGGTCCTACGAGCAAGAGTTGTTTTCTGCTAAGAAGAGTCACTATTGCGCTCCCATTGCCATACACAGTGCAAATAGCACTCGCGTCTGTTCCCAGCAAGTACAGTGTATTGGACTGAAGAGAAGCTACTGTTCTGGTCAGTTTCCTAAGCAGAGTTGAACTAGATATGCCCCGTGTGTGTAGGAAGCACAGTTCTTTTGTTCTGAGCAAGCTCACTGTTCTGGCCCTATAGGAAACACAGGAGAGTAGAAGAGTGCTGTTTTCTCAAAAGCAGAGTGTGTTTCTTGCAAGGCGAGCTAGCGTTTGTTTCCCAGTCCTAAACGGAGTTGAATCCCATGCAGTTTCTGGTCCTACGAGCAAGAGTTGTTTTCTGCTAAGAAGAGTCACTATTGCGCTCCCATTGCCATACACAGTGCAAATAGCACTCGCGTCTGTTCCCAGCAAGTACAGTGTATTGGACTGAAGAGAAGCTACTGTTCTGGTCAGTTTCCTAAGCAGAGTTGAACTAGATATGCCCCGTGTGTGTAGGAAGCACAGTTTTTTTGTTCTGAGCAAGCGCACTGTTCTGGCCCTATAGGAAACACAGGAGAGTAGAAGAGTGCTGTTTTCTCAAAAGCAGAGTGTGTTTCTTGCAAGGCGAGCTAGCGTTTGTTTCCCAGTCCTAAACGGAGTTGAATCCCATGCAGTTTCTGGTCCTACGAGCAAGAGTTGTTTTCTGCTAAGAAGAGTCACTATTGCGCTCCCATTGCCATACACAGTGCAAATAGCACTCGCGTCTGTTCCCAGCAAGTACAGTGTATTGGATTGAAGAGAAGCTACTGTTCTTGTCAGTTTCCTAAGCAGAGTTGAACTAGATATGGCCCGTGTGTGTAGGAAGCACAGTTCTTTTGTTCTGAGCAAGCTCACTGTTCTGGCCCTATAGGAAACACAGGAGAGTAGAAGAGTGCTGTTTTCTCAAAAGCAGAGTGTGTTTTTTGCAAGGCGAGCTAGCGTTTGTTTCCCAGTCCTAAACGGAGTTGAATCCCATGCAGATTCTGGTCCTACGAGCAAGAGTTGTTTTCTGCTAAGAAGAGTCACTATTGCGCTCCCATTGCCATACACAGTGCAAATAGCACTCGCGTCTGTTCCCAGCAAGTACAGTGTATTGGACTGAAGAGAAGCTACTGTTCTTGTCAGTTTCCTAAGCAGAGTTGAACTAGATATGGCCCGTGTGTGTAGGAAGCACAGTTCTTTTGTTCTGAGCAAGCTCACTGTTCTGGCCCTATAGGAAACACAGGAGAGTAGAAGAGTGCTGTTTTCTCAAAAGCAGAGTGTGTTTTTTGCAAGGCGAGCTAGCGTTTGTTTCCCAGTCCTAAACGGAGTTGAATCCCATGCAGATTCTGGTCCTACGAGCAAGAGTTGTTTTCTGCTAAGAAGAGTCACTATTGCGCTCTCATTGCCATACACAGTGCAAATAGCACTCGCGTCTGTTCCCAGCAAGTACAGTGTATTGGACTGAAGAGAAGCTACTGTTCTTGTCAGTTTCCTAAGTAGAGTTGATCTAGATATGGCCCGTGTGTGTAGGAAGCACAGTTCTTTTGTTCTGAGCAAGCTCACTGTTCTGGCCCTATAGGAAACACAGGAGAGTAGAAGAGTGCTGTTTTCTCAAAAGCAGAGTGTGTTTTTTGCAAGGCGAGCTAGCGTTTGTTTCCCAGTCCTAAAAGGAGTTGAATCCCATGCAGATTCTGGTCCTATGAGCAAGAGTTGTTTTCTGCTAAGAAGAGTCACTACTGCGCTCCCATTGCCATACACAGTGCAAATAGCACTCGCGTCTGTTCCCAGCAAGTACAGTGTATTGGACTGAAGAGAAGCTACTGTTCTGGTCAGTTTCCTAAGCAGAGTTGAACTAGATATGCCCCGTGTGTGTAGGAAGCACAGTTGTTTTGTTCTGAGCAAGCTCACTGTTCTGGCCCTATAGGAAACACAGGAGAGTAGAAGAGTGCTGTTTTCTCAAAAGCAGAGTGTGTTTCTTGCAAGGCGAGCTAGCGTTTGTTTCCCAGTCCTAAACGGAGTTGAATCCCATGCAGTTTGTGGTCCTACGAGCAAGAGTTGTTTTCTGCTAAGAAGAGTCACTATTGCGCTCCCATTGCCATACACAGTGCAAATAGCACTCGCGTCTGTTCCCAGCAAGTACAGTGTATTGGACTGAAGAGAAGCTACTGTTCTTGTCAGTTTCCTAAGCAGAGTTGAATTAGATATACCCCGTGTGTGTAGGAAGCACAGTTCTTTTGTTCTGAGCAAGCTCACTGTTCTGGCCCTATAGGAAACACAGGAGAGTAGAAGAGTGCTGTTTTCTCAAAAGCAGAGTGTGTTTCTTGCAAGGCGAGCTAGCGTTTGTTTCCCAGTCCTAAACGGAGTTGAATCCCATGCAGTTTGTGGTCCTACGAGCAAGAGTTGTTTTCTGCTTAGAAGAGTCACTATTGCGCTCCCATTGCCATACACAGTGCAAATAGCACTCGCGTCTGTTCCCAGCAAGTACAGTGTATTGGACTGAAGAGAAGCTACTGTTCTGGTCAGTTTCCTAAGCAGAGTTGAACTAGATATGCCCCGTGTGTGTAGGAAGCACAGTTGTTTTGTTCTAAGCAAGCTCACTGTTCTGGCTCTATAGGAAACACAGGAGAGTAGAAGAGTGCTGTTTTCTCAAAAGCAGAGTGTGTTTCTTGCAAGGCGAGCTAGCGTTTGTTTCCCAGTCCTAATCGGAGTAGAATCCCATGCAGTTTCTGGTCCTACGAGCAAGAGTTGTTTTCTGCTAAGAAGAGTCACTATTGCGCTCCCATTGCCATACACAGTGCAAATAGCACTCGCGTCTGTTCCCAGCAAGTACAGTGTATTGGACTGAAGAGAAGCTACTGTTCTGGTCAGTTTCCTAAGCAGAGTTGAACTAGATATGCCCCGTGTGTGTAGGAAGCACAGTTCTTTTGTTCTGAGCAAGCTCACTGTTCTGGCCCTATAGGAAACACAGGAGAGTAGAAGAGTGCTGTTTTCTCAAAAGCAGAGTGTGTTTCTTGCAAGGCGAGCTAGCGTTTGTTTCCCAGTCCTAAACGGAGTTGAATCCCATGCAGTTTGTGGTCCTATAGCAAGAGTTGTTTTCTGCTAAGAAGAGTCACTATTGCGCTCCCATTGCCATACACAGTGCAAATAGCACTCGCGTCTGTTCCCAGCAAGTACAGTGTATTGGACTGAAGAGAAGCTACTGTTCTTGTCAGTTTCCTAAGCAGAGTTGAACTAGATATGCCCCGTGTGTGTAGGAAGCACTGTTCTTTTGTTCTGAGCAAGCTCACTGTTCTGGCCCTATAGGAAACACAGGAGAGTAGAAGAGTGCTGTTTTCTCAAAAGCATAGTGTGTTTCTTGCAAGGCGAGCTAGCGTTTGTTTCCCAGTCCTAAACGGAGTTGAATCCCATGCAGTTTCTGGTCCTACGAGCAAGAGTTGTTTTCTGCTTAGAAGAGTCACTATTGCGCTCCCATTGCCATACACAGTGCAAATAGCACTCGCGTCTGTTCCCAGCAAGTACAGTGTATTGGACTGAAGAGAAGCTACTGTTCTGGTCAGTTTCCTAAGCAGAGTTGAACTAGATATGCCCCGTGTGTGTAGGAAGCACAGTTGTTTTGTTCTGAGCAAGCTCACTGTTCTGGCCCTATAGGAAACACAGGAGAGTAGAAGAGTGCTGTTTTCTCAAAAGCAGAGTGTGTTTCTTGCAAGGCGAGCTAGCGTTTGTTTCCCAGTCCTAAATGGAGTTGAATCCCATGCAGATTCTGGTCCTACGAGCAAGAGTTGTTTTCTGCTAAGAAGAGTCACTATTGCGCTCCCATTGCCATACACAGTGCAAATAGCACTCGCGTCTGTTCCCAGCAAGTACAGTGTATTGGACTGAAGAGAAGCTACTGTTCTGGTCAGTTTCCTAAGCAGAGTTGAACTAGATATGCCCCGTGTGTGTAGGAAGCACAGTTCTTTTGTTCTGAGCAAGCTCACTGTTCTGGCCCTATAGGAAACACAGGAGAGTAGAAGAGTGCTGTTTTCTCAAAAGCAGAGTGTGTTTCTTGCAAGGCGAGCTAGTGTTTGTTTCCCAGTCCTAAACGGAGTTGAATCCCATGCAGTTTCTGGTCCTATGAGCAAGAGTTGTTTTCTGCTAAGAAGAGTCACTATTGCGCTCCCATTGCCATACACAGTGCAAATAGCACTCGCGTCTGTTCCCAGCAAGTACAGTGTATTGGACTGAAGAGAAGCTACTGTTCTGGTCAGTTTCCTAAGCAGAGTTGAACTAGATATGCCCCGTGTGTGTAGGAAGCACAGTTCTTTTGTTCTGGGCAAGCTCACTGTTCTGGCCCTATAGGAAACACAGGAGAGTAGAAGAGTGCTGTTTTCTCAAAAGCAGAGTGTGTTTCTTGCAAGGCGAGCTAGCATTTGTTTCCCAGTCCTAAACGGAGTTGAATCCCATGCAGTTTGTGGTCCTACGAGCAAGAGTTGTTTTCTGCTAAGAAGAGTCACTATTGTGCTCCCATTGCCATACACAGTGCAAATAGCACTCGCGTCTGGTCCCAGCAAGTACAGTGTATTGGACTGAAGAGAAGCTACTGTTCTGGTCAGTTTCCTAAGCAGAGTTGAACTAGATATGCCCCGTGTGTGTAGGAAGCACAGTTCTTTTGTTCTGAGCAAGCTCACTGTTCTGGCCCTATAGGAAACACAGGAGAGTAGAAGAGTGCTGTTTTCTCAAAAGCAGAGTGTGTTTCTTGCAAGGCGAGCTAGCGTTTGTTTCCCAGTCCTAAACGGAGTTGAATCCCATGCAGTTTGTGGTCCTACGAGCAAGAGTTGTTTTCTGCTAAGAAGAGTCACTATTGCGCTCCCATTGCCATACACAGTGCAAATAGCACTCGCGTCTGTTCCCAGCAAGTACAGTGTATTGGACTGAAGAGAAGCTACTGTTCTGGTCAGTTTCCTAAGCAGAGTTGAACTAGATATGCCCCGTGTGTGTAGGAAGCACAGTTCTTTTGTTCTGAGCAAGCTCACTGTTCTGGCCCTATAGGAAACACAGGAGAGTAGAAGAGTGCTGTTTTCTCAAAAGCAGAGTGTGTTTCTTGCAAGGCGAGCTAGCGTTTGTTTCCCAGTCCTAAAAGGAGTTGAATCCCATGCAGTTTGTGGTCCTACGAGCAAGAGTTGTTTTCTGCTAAGAAGAGTCACTATTGCGCTCCCATTGCCATACACAGTGCAAATAGCACTCGCGTCTGTTCCCAGCAAGTACAGTGTATTGGACTGAAGAGAAGCTACTGTTCTGGTCAGTTTCCTAAGCAGAGTTGAACTAGATATGCCCCGTGTGTGTAGGAAGCACAGTTCTTTTGTTCTAGGCAAGCTCACTGTTCTGGCCCTATAGGAAACACAGGAGAGTAGAAGAGTGCTGTTTTCTCAAAAGCAGAGTGTGTTTCTTGCAAGGCGAGCTAGCGTTTTTTCCCAGTCCTAAACAGAGTAGAATCCCATGCCGTTTCTGGTCCTACGAGCAAGAGTTGTTTTCTGCTAAGAAGAGTTACTATTGCGCTCCCATGCCATACACATTGCAAATAGCACTCGCGTCTGTTCCCAGCAAGTACAGTGTATTGGACTGAAGAGAAGCTACTGTTCTGGTCAGTTTCCTAAGCAGAGTTGAACTAGATATGCCCCGTGTGTGTAGGAAGCACAGTTCTTTTGTTCTGAGCAAGCTCACTGTTCTGGCCCTATAGGAAACACAGGAGAGTAGAAGAGTGCTGTTTTCTCAAAAGCAGAGTGTGTTTCTTGCAAGGCGAGCTAGCGTTTGTTTCCCAGTCCTAAACGGAGTTGAATCCCATGCAGTTTCTGGTCCTACGAGCAAGAGTTGTTTTCTGCTAAGAAGAGTCACTATTGCGCTCCCATTGCCATACACAGTGCAAATAGCACTCGCGTCTGTTCCCAGCAAGTACAGTGTATTGGACTGAAGAGAAGCTACTGTTCTTGTCAGTTTCCTAAGCAGAGTTGAACTAGATATGCCACGTGTGTGTAGGAAGCACAGTTGTTTTGTTCTGAGCAAGCTCACTGTTCTGGCCCTATAGGAAACACAGGAGAGTAGAAGAGTGCTGTTTTCTCAAAAGCAGAGTGTGTTTCTTGCAAGGCGAGCTAGCGTTTGTTTCCCAGTCCTAAACGGAGTTGAATCCCATGCAGTTTGTGGTCCTACGAGCAAGAGTTGTTTTCTGCTAAGAAGAGTCACTATTGCGCTCCCATTGCCATACACAGTGCAAATAGCACTCGCGTCTGTTCCCAGCAAGTACAGTGTATTGGACTGAAGAGAAGCTACTGTTCTTGTCAGTTTCCTAAGCAGAGTTGAACTAGATATGCCCCGTGTGTGTAGGAAGCACAGTTCTTTTGTTCTGAGCAAGCTCACTGTTCTGGCCCTATAGGAAACACAGGAGAGTAGAAGAGTGCTGTTTTCTCAAAAGCAGAGTGTGTTTCTTGCAAGGCAAGCTAGCGTTTGTTTCCCAGTCCTAAACGGAGTTGAATCCCATGCAGTTTCTGGTCCTACGAGCAAGAGTTGTTTTCTGCTAAGAAGAGTCACTATTGCGCTCCCATTGCCATACACAGTGCAAATAGCACTCGCGTCTGGTCCCAGCAAGTACAGTGTATTGGACTGAAGAGAAGCTACTGTTCTGGTCAGTTTCCTAAGCAGAGTTGAACTAGATATGCCCCGTGTGTGTAGGAAGCACAGTTTTTTTGTTCTGAGCAAGCTCACTGTTCTGGCCCTATAGGAAACACAGGAGAGTAGAAGAGTGCTGTTTTCTCAAAAGCAGAGTGTGTTTCTTGCAAGGCGAGTTAGCGTTTGTTTCCCAGTCCTAAACGGAGTTGAATCCCATGCAGTTTGTGGTCCTACGAGCAAGAGTTGTTTTCTGCTAAGAAGAGTCACTATTGCGCTCCCATTGCCATACACAGTGCAAATAGCACTCGCGTCTGTTCCCAGCAAGTACAGTGTATTGGTCTGAAGAGAAGCTACTGTTCTTGTCAGTTTCCTAAGCAGAGTTGAACTAGATATGCCCCGTGTGTGTAGGAAGCACAGTTCTTTTGTTCTGAGCAAGCTCACTGTTCTGGCCCTATAGGAAACACAGGAGAGTAGAAGAGTGCTGTTTTCTCAAAAGCAGAGTGTGTTTCTTGCAAGGCGAGCTAGCGTTTGTTTCCCAGTCCTAAACGGAGTTGAATCCCATGCAGTTTCTGGTCCTACGAGCAAGAGTTGTTTTCTGCTTAGAAGAGTCACTATTGCGCTCCCATTGCCATACACAGTGCAAATAGCACTCGCGTCTGTTCCCAGCAAGTACAGTGTATTGGACTGAAGAGAAGCTACTGTTCTGGTCAGTTTCCTAAGCAGAGTTGAACTAGATATGCCCCGTGTGTGTAGGAAGCACAGTTCTTTTGTTCTGAGCAAGCTCACTGTTCTGGCCCTATAGGAAACACAGGAGAGTAGAAGAGTGCTGTTTTCTCAAAAGCAGAGTGTGTTTCTTGCAAGGCGAGCTAGCGTTTGTTTCCCAGTCCTAAATGGAATTGAATCCCATGCAGATTCTGGTCCTACGAGCAAGAGTTGTTTTCTGCTAAGAAGAGTCACTATTGCGCTCCCATTGCCATACACAGTGCAAATAGCACTCGCGTCTGTTCCCAGCAAGTACAGTGTATTGGACTGAAGAGAAGCTACTGTTCTGGTCAGTTTCCTAAGCAGAGTTGAACTAGATATGCCCCGTGTGTGTAGGAAGCACAGTTCTTTTGTTCTGAGCAAGCTCACTGTTCTGGCCCTATTGGAAACACAGGAGAGTAGAAGAGTGCTGTTTTCTCAAAAGCAGAGTGTGTTTCTTGCAAGGCGAGCTAGCGTTTGTTTCCCAGTCCTAAACGGAGTTGAATCCCATGCAGTTTCTGGTCCTATGAGCAAGAGTTGTTTTCTGCTAAGAAGAGTCACTATTGCGCTCCCATTGCCATACACAGTGCAAATAGCACTCGCGTCTGTTCCCAGCAAGTACAGTGTATTGGACTGAAGAGAAGCTACTGTTCTGGTCAGTTTCCTAAGCAGAGTTGAACTAGATATGCCCCGTGTGTGTAGGAAGCACAGTTCTTTGGTTCTGGGCAAGCTCACTGTTCTGGCCCTATAGGAAACACAGGAGAGTAGAAGAGTGCTGTTTTCTCAAAAGCAGAGTGTGTTTCTTGCAAGGCGAGCTAGCATTTGTTTCCCAGTCCTAAACGGAGTTGAATCCCATGCAGTTTGTGGTCCTACGAGCAAGAGTTGTTTTCTGCTAAGAAGAGTCACTATTGCGCTCCCATTGCCATACACAGTGCAAATAGCACTCGCGTCTGGTCCCAGCAAGTACAGTGTATTGGACTGAAGAGAAGCTACTGTTCTGGTCAGTTTCCTAAGCAGAGTTGAACTAGATATGCCCCGTGTGTGTAGGAAGCACAGTTCTTTTGTTCTGAGCAAGCTCACTGTTCTGGCCCTATAGGAAACACAGGAGAGTAGAAGAGTGCTGTTTTCTCAAAAGCAGAGTGTGTTTCTTGCAAGGCGAGCTAGCGGTTGTTTCCCAGTCCTAAACGGAGTTGAATCCCATGCAGTTTGTGGTCCTACGAGCAAGAGTTGTTTTCTGCTAAGAAGAGTCACTATTGCGCTCCCATTGCCATACACAGTGCAAATAGCACTCGCGTCTGTTCCCAGCAAGTACAGTGTATTGGACTGAAGAGAAGCTACTGTTCTGGTCAGTTTCCTAAGCAGAGTTGAACTAGATATGCCCCGTGTGTGTAGGAAGCACAGTTCTTTTAGTCTGAGCAAGCTCACTGTTCTGGCCCTATAGGAAACACAGGAGAGTAGAAGAGTGCTGTTTTCTCAAAAGCAGAGTGTGTTTCTTGCAAGGCGAGCTAGCGTTTGTTTCCCAGTCCTAAAAGGAGTTGAATCCCATGCAGTTTGTGGTCCTACGAGCAAGAGTTGTTTTCTGCTAAGAAGAGTCACTATTGCGCTCCCATTGCCATACACAGTGCAAATAGCACTCGCGTCTGTTCCCAGCAAGTACAGTGTATTGGACTGAAGAGAAGCTACTGTTCTTGTCAGTTTCCTAAGCAGAGTTGAACTAGATATGCCCCGTGTGTGTAGGAAGCACAGTTCTTTTGTTCTAGGCAAGCTCACTGTTCTGGCCCTATAGGAAACACAGGAGAGTAGAAGAGTGCTGTTTTCTCAAAAGCAGAGTGTGTTTCTTGCAAGGCGAGCTAGCGTTTGTTTCCCAGTCCTAAACAGAGTAGAATCCCATGCCGTTTCTGGTCCTACGAGCAAGAGTTGTTTTCTGCTAAGAAGAGTCACTATTGCGCTCCCATTGCCATACACAGTGCAAATAGCACTCGCGTCTGTTCCCAGCAAGTACAGTGTATTGGACTGAAGAGAAGCTACTGTTCTGGTCAGTTTCCTAAGCAGAGTAGAACTAGATATGCCCCGTGTGTGTAGGAAGCACAGTTCTTTTGTTCTGAGCAAGCTCACTGTTCTGGCCCTATAGGAAACACAGGAGAGTAGAAGAGTGCTGTTTTCTCAAAAGCAGAGTGTGTTTCTTGCATGCGAGCTAGCGTTTGTTTCCCAGTCCTAAATGGAGTTGAATCCCATGCAGATTCTGGTCCTACGAGCAAGAGTTGTTTTCTGCTAAGAAGAGTCACTATTGCGCTCCCATTGCCATACACAGTGCAAATAGCACTCGCGTCTGTTCCCAGCAAGTACAGTGTATTGGACTGAAGAGAAGCTACTGTTCTGGTCAGTTTCCTAAGCAGAGTTGAACTAGATATGCCCCGTGTGTGTAGGAAGCACAGTTCTTTTGTTCTGAGCAAGCTCACTGTTCTGGCCCTATAGGAAACACAGGAGAGTAGAAGAGTGCTGTTTTCTCAAAAGCAGAGTGTGTTTCTTGCAAGGCGAGCTAGCGTTTGTTTCCCAGTCCTAAACGGAGTTGAATCCCATGCAGTTTCTGGTCCTACGAGCAAGAGTTGTTTTCTGCTAAGAAGAGTCACTATTGCGCTCCCATTGCCATACACAGTGCAAATAGCACTCGCGTCTGTTCCCAGCAAGTACAGTGTATTGGACTGAAGAGAAGCTACTGTTCTGGTCAGTTTCCTAAGCAGAGTTGAACTAGATATGCCCCGTGTGTGTAGGAAGCACAGTTCTTTGGTTCTGGGCAAGCTCACTGTTCTGGCCCTATAGGAAACACAGGAGAGTAGAAGTGTGCTGTTTTCTCAAAAGCAGAGTGTGTTTCTTGCAAGGCGAGCTAGCATTTGTTTCCCAGTCCTAAACGGAGTTGAATCCCATGCAGTTTGTGGTCCTACGAGCAAGAGTTGTTTTCTGCTAAGAAGAGTCACTATTGCGCTCCCATTGCCATACACAGTGCAAATAGCACTCGCGTCTGTTCCCAGCAAGTACAGTGTATTGGACTGAAGAGAAGCTACTGTTCTGGTCAGTTTCCTAAGCAGAGTTGAACTAGATATGCCCCGTGTGTGTAGGAAGCACAGTTCTTTTGTTCTGAGCAAGCTCACTGTTCTGGCCCTATAGGAAACACAGGAGAGTAGAAGAGTGCTGTTTTCTCAAAAGCAGAGTGTGTTTCTTGCAAGGCGAGCTAGCGTTTGTTTCCCAGTCCTAAACGGAGTTGAATCCCATGCAGTTTGTGGTCCTACGAGCAAGAGTTGTTTTCTGCTAAGAAGAGTCACTATTGCGCTCCCATTGCCATACACAGTGCAAATAGCACTCGCGTCTGTTCCCAGCAAGTACAGTGTATTGGACTGAAGAGAAGCTACTGTTCTGGTCAGTTTCCTAAGCAGAGTTGAACTAGATATGCCCCGTGTGTGTAGGAAGCACAGTTCTTTTGTTCTGAGCAAGCTCACTGTTCTGGCCCTATAGGAAACACAGGAGAGTAGAAGAGTGCTGTTTTCTCAAAAGCAGAGTGTGTTTCTTGCAAGGCGAGCTAGCGTTTGTTTCCCAGTCCTAAAAGGAGTTGAATCCCATGCAGTTTGTGGTCCTACGAGCAAGAGTTGTTTTCTGCTAAGAAGAGTCACTATTGCGCTCCCATTGCCATACACAGTGCAAATAGCACTCGCGTCTGTTCCCAGCAAGTACAGTGTATTGGACTGAAGAGAAGCTACTGTTCTTGTCAGTTTCCTAAGCAGAGTTGAACTAGATATGCCCCGTGTGTGTAGGAAGCACAGTTCTTTTGTTCTAGGCAAGCTCACTGTTCTGGCCCTATAGGAAACACAGGAGAGTAGAAGAGTGCTGTTTTCTCAAAAGCAGAGTGTGTTTCTTGCAAGGCGAGCTAGCGTTTGTTTCCCAGTCCTAAACAGAGTAGAATCCCATGCCGTTTCTGGTCCTACGAGCAAGAGTTGTTTTCTGCTAAGAAGAGTCACTATTGCGCTCCCATTGCCATACACAGTGCAAATAGCACTCGCGTCTGTTCCCAGCAAGTACAGTGTATTGGACTGAAGAGAAGCTACTGTTCTGTCAGTTTCCTAAGCAGAGTTGAACTAGATATGCCCCGTGTGTGTAGGAAGCACAGTTTTTTTGTTCTGAGCAAGCTCACTGTTCTGGCCCTATAGGAAACACAGGAGAGTAGAAGAGTGCTGTTTTCTCAAAAGCAGAGTGTGTTTCTTGCAAGGCGAGCTAGCGTTTGTTTCCCAGTCCTAAACGGGTTGAATCCGATGCAGTTTCTGGTCCTACGAGCAAGAGTTGTTTTCTGCTAAGAAGAGTCACTATTGCGCTCCCATTGCCATACACAGTGCAAATAGCACTCGCGTCTGTTCCCAGCAAGTACAGTGTATTGGACTGAAGAGAAGCTACTGTTCTTGTCAGTTTCCTAAGCAGAGTTGAACTAGATATGCCCCGTGTGTGTAGGAAGCACAGTTCTTTTTTTCTGAGCAAGCTCACTGTTCTGGCCCTATAGGAAACACAGGAGAGTAGAAGAGTGCTGTTTTCTCAAAAGCAGAGTGTGTTTCTTGCAAGGCGAGCTAGCGTTTGTTTCCCAGTCCTAAACGGAGTTGAATCCCATGCAGATTCTGGTCCTACGAGCAAGAGTTGTTTTCTGCTAAGAAGAGTCACTATTGCGCTCCCATTGCCATACACAGTGCAAATAGCACTCGCGTCTGTTCCCAGCAAGTACAGTGTATTGGACTGAAGAGAAGCTACTGTTCTGGTCAGTTTCCTAAGCAGAGTAGAACTAGATATGCCCCGTGTGTGTAGGAAGCACAGTTCTTTTGTTCTGAGCAAGCTCACTGTTCTGGCCCTATAGGAAACACAGGAGAGTAGAAGAGTGCTGTTTTCTCAAAAGCAGAGTGTGTTTCTTGCAAGGCGAGCTAGCGTTTGTTTCCCAGTCCTAAACGGAGTTGAATCCCATGCAATTTCTGGTCCTAGGAGCAAGAGTTGTTTTCTGCTAAGAAGAGTCACTATTGCGCTCCCATTGCCATACACAGTGCAAATAGCACTCGCGTCTGTTCCCAGCAAGTACAGTGTATTGGACTGAAGAGAAGCTACTGTTCTGGTCAGTTTCCTAAGCAGAGTTGAACTAGATATGCCCCGTGTGTGTAGGAAGCACAGTTCTTTTGTTCTGAGCAAGCTCACTGTTCTGGCCCTATAGGAAACACAGGAGAGTAGAAGAGTGCTGTTTTCTCAAAAGCAGAGTGTGTTTCTTGCAAGGCGAGCTAGCGTTTGTTTCCCAGTCCTAAACGGAGTTGAATCCCATGCAGTTTGTGGTCCTACGAGCAAGAGTTGTTTTCTGCTAAGAAGAGTCACTATTGCGCTCCCATTGCCATACACAGTGCAAATAGCACTCGTGTCTGTTCCCAGCAAGTACAGTGTATTGGACTGAAGAGAAGCTACTGTTCTGGTCAGTTTCCTAAGCAGAGTTGAACTAGATATGCCCCGTGTGTGTAGGAAGCACAGTTCTTTTGTTCTGAGCAAGCTCACTGTTCTGGCCCTATAGGAAACACAGGAGAGTAGAAGAGTGCTGTTTTCTCAAAAGCAGAGTGTGTTTCTTGCAAGGCGAGCTAGCGTTTGTTTCCCAGTCCTGAACGGAGTTGAATCCCATGCAGTTTCTGGTCCTACGAGCAAGAGTTGTTTTCTGCTAAGAAGAGTCACTATTGCGCTCCCATTGCCATACACAGTGCAAATAGCAATCGCGTCTGTTCCCAGCAAGTATAGTGTATTGGATTGAAGAGAAGCTACTGTTCTTGTCAGTTTCCTAAGCAGAGTTGAACTAGATATGGCCCGTGTGTGTAGGAAGCACAGTTCTTTTGTTCTGAGCAAGCTCACTGTTCTGGCCCTATAGGAAACACAGGAGAGTAGAAGAGTGCTGTTTTCTCAAAAGCAGAGTGTGTTTTTTGCAAGGCGAGCTAGCGTTTGTTTCCGAGTCCTAAACAGAGTTGAATCCCATGCAGATTCTGTTCCTACGAGCAAGAGTTGTTTTCTGCTAAGAAGAGTCACTATTGCACTCCCATTGCCATACACAGTGCAAATAGCACTCGCGTCTGTTCCCAGCAAGTACAGTGTATTGGACTGAAGAGAAGCTACTGTTCTTGTCAGTTTCCTAAGCAGAGTTGAACTAGATATGGCCCGTGTGTGTAGGAAGCACAGTTCTTTTGTTCTGAGCAAGCTCACTGTTCTGGCCCTATAGGAAACACAGGAGAGTAGAAGAGTGCTGTTTTCTCAAAAGCAGAGTGTGTTTTTTGCAAGGCGAGCTAGCGTTTGTTTCCCAGTCCTAAACGGAGTTGAATCCCATGCAGATTCTGGTCCTACGAGCAAGAGTTGTTTTCTGCTAAGAAGAGTCACTATTGCGCTCTCATTGCCATACACAGTGCAAATAGCACTCGCGTCTGTTCCCAGCAAGTACAGTGTATTGGACTGAAGAGAAGCTACTGTTCTTGTCAGTTTCCTAAGTAGAGTTGAACTAGATATGGCCCGTGTGTGTAGGAGCACAGTTCTTTTGTTCTGAGCAAGCTCACTGTTCTGGCCCTATAGGAAACACAGGAGAGTAGAAGAGTGCTGTTTTCTCAAAAGCAGAGTGTATTTTTTGCAAGGCGAGCTAGCGTTTGTTTCCCAGTCCTAAAAGGAGTTGAATCCCATGCAGATTCTGGTCCTACGAGCAAGAGTTGTTTTCTGCTAAGAAGAGTCACTATTGCGCTCCCATTGCCATACACAGTGCAAATAGCACTCGCGTCTGTTCCCAGCAAGTACAGTGTATTGGACTGAAGAGAAGCTACTGTTCTGGTCAGTTTCCTAAGCAGAGTTGAACTAGATATGCCCCGTGTGTGTAGGAAGCACAGTTGTTTTGTTCTGAGCAAGCTCACTGTTCTGGCCCTATAGGAAACACAGGAGAGTAGAAGGGTGCTGTTTTCTCAAAAGCAGAGTGTGTTTCTTGTAAGGCGAGCTAGCGTTTGTTTCCCAGTCCTAAACGGAGTTGAATCCCATGCAGTTTGTGGTCCTACTTGCAAGAGTTGTTTTCTGCTAAGAAGAGTCACTATTGCGCTCCCATTGACATACACAGTGCAAATAGCACTCGCGTCTGTTCCCAGGAAGTACAGTGTATTGGACTGAAGAGAAGCTACTGTTCTTGTCAGTTTCCTAAGCAGAGTTGAACTAGATATGCCCCGTGTGTGTAGGAAGCACAGTTCTTTTGTTCTGAGCAAGCTCACTGTTCTGGCCCTATAGGAAACACAGGAGAGTAGAAGAGTGCTGTTTTCTCAAAAGCAGAGTGTGTTTCTTGCAAGGCGAGCTAGCGTTTGTTTCCCAGTCCTAAACGGAGTTGAATCCCATGCAGTTTCTGGTCCTACGAGCAAGAGTTGTTTTCTGCTTAAAGAGTCACTATTGCGCTCCCATTGCCATACACAGTGCAAATAGCACTCGCGTCTGTTCCCAGCAAGTACAGTGTATTGGACTGAAGAGAAGCTACTGTTCTGGTCAGTTTCCTAAGCAGAGTTGAACTAGATATGCCCCGTGTGTGTAGGAAGCACAGTTGTTTTGTTCTGAGCAAGCTCACTGTTCTGGCCCTATAGGAAACACAGGAGAGTAGAAGAGTGCTGTTTTCTCAAAAGCAGAGTGTGTTTCTTGCAAGGCGAGCTAGCGTTTGTTTCCCAGTCCTAAACGGAGTTGAATCCCATGCAGATTCTGGTCCTACGAGCAAGAGTTGTTTTCTGCTAAGAAGAGTCACTATTGCGCTCCCATTGCCATACACAGTGCAAATAGCACTCGCGTCTGTTCCCAGCAAGTACAGTGTATTGGACTGAAGAGAAGCTACTGTTCTGGTCAGTTTCCTAAGCAGAGTTGAACTAGATATGCCCCGTGTGTGTAGGAAGCACAGTTCTTTTGTTCTGAGCAAGCTCACTGTTCTGGCCCTATAGGAAACACAGGAGAGTAGAAGAGTGCTGTTTTCTCAAAAGCAGAGTGTGTTTCTTGCAAGGCGAGCTAGCGTTTGTTTCCCAGTCCTAAACGGAGTAGAATCCCATGCAGTTTCTGGTCCTACGAGCAAGAGTTGTTTTCTGCTAAGAAGAGTCACTATTGCGCTCCCATTGCCATACACAGTGCAAATAGCACTCGCGTCTGTTCCCGGCAAGTACAGTGTATTGGACTGAAGAGAAGCTACTGTTCTGGTCAGTTTCCTAAGCAGAGTTGAACTAGATATGCCCCGTGTGTGTAGGAAGCACAGTTCTTTTGTTCTGAGCAAGCTCACTGTTCTGGCCCTATAGGAAACACAGGAGAGTAGAAGAGTGCTGTTTTCTCAAAATCAGAGTGTGTTTTTTGCAAGGCGAGCTAGCGTTTGTTTCCCAGTACTAAACGGAGTTGAATCCCATGCAGATTCTGGTCCTACGAGCAAGAGTTGTTTTCTGCTAAGAAGAGTCACTATTGCACTCCCATTGCCATACACAGTGCAAATAGCACTCGCGTCTGTTCCCAGCAAGTACAGAGTATTGGACTGAAGAGAAGCTACTGTTCTGGTCAGTTTCCTAAGCAGAGTTGAACTAGATATGCCCTGTGTGTGTAGGAAGCACAGTTGTTTTGTTCTGAGCAAGCTCACTGTTCTGGCCCTATAGGAAACACAGGAGAGTAGAAGAGTGCTGTTTTCTCAAAAGCAGAGTGTGTTTCTTGCAAGGCGAGCTAGCGTTTGTTTCCCAGTCCTAAACGGAGTTGAATCCCATGCAGATTCTGGTCCTACGAGCAAGAGTTGTTTTCTGCTAAGAAGAGTCACTATTGCGCTCCCATTGCCATACACAGTGCAAATAGCACTCGCGTCTGTTCCCAGCAAGTACAGTGTATTGGACTGAAGAGAAGCTACTGTTCTTGTCAGTTTCCTAAGCAGAGTTGAACTAGATATGCCCCGTGTGTGTAGGAAGCACAGTTCTTTTGTTCTGAGCAAGCTCACTGTTCTGGCCCTATAGGAAACACAGGAGAGTAGAAGAGTGCTGTTTTCTCAAAAGCAGAGTGTGTTTCTTGCAAGGCGAGCTAGCGTTTGTTTCCCAGTCCTAAACGGAGTTGAATCCCATGCAGTTTCTGGTCCTACGAGCAAGAGTTGTTTTCTGCTAAGAAGAGTCACTATTGCGCTCCCATTGCCATACACAGTGCAAATAGCACTTGCGTCTGTTCCCAGCAAGTACAGTGTATTGGACTGAAGAGAAGCTACTGTTCTGGTCAGTTTCCTAAGCAGAGTTGAA
>NW_026738181.1:0-23603 GCF_949786415.1 Peromyscus eremicus
GGTCCTACGAGCAAGAGATGTTTTCTGCTAAGAAGAGTCACTATTGGGCTCCCATTGCCATACACAGTGCAAATAGCACTCGCGTCTGTTCCCAGCAAGTACAGTGTATTGGACTGAAGAGAAGCTACTGTTCTTGTCAGTTTCCTAAGCAGAGTTGAACTAGATATGCCCCGTGTGTGTAGGAAGCACAGTTCTTTTGTTCTGAGCAAGCTCACTGTTCTGGCCCTATAGGAAACACAGGAGAGTAGAAGAGTGCTGTTTTCTCAAAAGCAGAGTGTGTTTCTTGCAAGGCGAGCTAGCGTTTGTTTCCCAGTCCTAAACGGAGTTGAATCCCATGCAGTTTCTGGTCCTACGAGCAAGAGTTGTTTTCTGCTAAGAAGAGTCACTATTGGGCTCCCATTGCCATACACAGTGCAAATAGCACTCGCGTCTGTTCCCAGCAAGTACAGTGTATTGGACTGAAGAGAAGCTACTGTTCTTGTCAGTTTCCTAAGCAGAGTTGAACTAGATATGCCCCGTGTGTGTAGGAAGCACAGTTCTTTTGTTCTGAGCAAGCTCACTGTTCTGGTCCTATAGGAAACACAGGAGAGTAGAAGAGTGCTGTTTTCTCAAAAGCAGAGTGTGTTTCTTGCAAGGCGAGCTAGCGTTTGTTTCCCAGTCCTAAACGGAGTTGAATCCCATGCAGTTTCTGGTCCTACGAGCAAGAGTTGTTTTCTGCTAAGAAGAGTCACTATTGCGCTCCCATTGCCATACACAGTGCAAATAGCACTCGCGTCTGTTCCCAGCAAGTACAGTGTATTGGACTGAAGAGAAGCTACTGTTCTTGTCAGTTTCCTAAGCAGAGTTGAACTAGATATGCCCCGTGTGTGTAGGAAGCACAGTTCTTTTGTTCTGAGCAAGCTCACTGTTCTGGTCCTATAGGAAACACAGGAGAGTAGAAGAGGGCTGTTTTCTCAAAAGCAGAGTGTGTTTCTTGCAAGGCGAGCTAGCGTTTGTTTCCCAGTCCTAAACGGAGTTGAATCCCATGCAGTTTCTGGTCCTACGTGCAAGAGTTGTTTTCTGCTAAGAAGAGTCACTATTGTGCTCCCATTGCCATACACAGTGCAAATAGCACTCGCGTCTGTTCCCAGCAAGTACAGTGTATTGGACTGAAGAGAAGCTACTGTTCTTGTCAGTTTCCTAAGCAGAGTTGAACTAGATATGCCCCGTGTGTGTGGGAAGCACAGTTCTTTTGTTCTGAGCAAGCTCAATGTTCTGGCCCTATATCAAACACAGGAGAGTAGAAGCGTGCTGTTTTCTCAAAAGCAGAGTGTGTTTCTTGCAAGGCGAGCTAGCGTTTGTTTCCCAGTCCTAAACGGAGTTGAATCCCATGCAGTTTCTGGTCCTACGAGCAAGAGTTGTTTTCTGCTAAGAAGAGTCACTATTGGGCTCCCATTGCCATACACAGTGCAAATAGCACTCGCGACTGTTCCCAGCAAGTACAGTGTATTGGACTGAAGAGAAGCTACTGTTCTTGTCAGTTTCCTAAGCAGAGTTGAACTAGATATGCCCCGTGTGTGTAGGAAGCACAGTTCTTTTGTTCTGAGCAAGCTCAATGTTCTGGCCCTATAGGAAACACAGGAGAGTAGAAGAGTGCTGTTTTCTCAAAAGCAGAGTGTGTTTCTTGCAAGACGAGCTAGCGTTTGTTTCCCAGTCCTAAACGGAGTTGAATCCCATGCAGTTTCTGGTCCTACGAGCAAGAGTTGTTTTCTGCTAAGAAGAGTCACTATTGTGCTCCCATTGCCATACACAGTGCAAATAGCACTCGCGTCTGTTCCCAGCAAGTACAGTGTATTGGACTGAAGAGAAGCTACTGTTCTTGTCAGTTTCCTAAGCAGAGTTGAACTAGATATGCCCCGTGTGTGTAGGAAGCACAGTTCTTTTGTTCTGAGCAAGCTCACTGTTCTGGCCCTGTAGGAAACAAAGGAGAGTAGAAGAGTGCTGTTTTCTCAAAAGCAGAGTGTGTTTCTTGCAAGGCGAGCTATCGTTTGTTTCCCAGTTCTAAACGGAGTTGAATCCCATGCAGTTTCTGCTTCTACTAGCAAGAGTTGTTTTCTCCAAAGAAGAGTCACTATTGCGCTCCCATTGCCATACACAGTGCAAATAGCACTCGCGTCTGTTCCCAGCAAGTACAGTGTATTGGACTGAAGAGAAGCTACTGTTCTTGTCAGTTTCCTAAGCAGAGTTGAACTAGATATGCCCCGTGTGTGTAGGAAGCACAGTTCTTTTGTTCTGAGCAAGCTCACTGTTCTGGCCCTATAGGAAACACAGGAGAGTAGAAGAGTGCTGTTTTCTCAAAAGCAGAGTGTGTTTCTTGCAAGGCGAGCTAGCGTTTGTTTCCCAGTCCTAAACGGAGTTGAATCCCATGCAGTTTCTGGTCCTACGAGCAAGAGTTGTTTTCTGCTAAGAAGAGTCACTATTGTGCTCCCATTGCCATACACAGTGCAAAGAGCACTCGCGTCTGTTCCCAGCAAGTACAGTGTATTGGACTGAAGAGAAGCTACTGTTCTTGTCAGTTTCCTAAGCAGAGTTGAACTAGATATGCCCCGTGTGGGTGGGAAGCACAGTTCTTTTGTTCTGAGCAAGCTCAATGTTCTGGCCCTATAGGAAACACAGGAGAGTAGAAGAGTGCTGTTTTCTCAAAAGCAGAGTGTGTTTCTTGCAAGGCGAGCTAGCGTTTGTTTCCCAGTCCTAAACGGAGTTGAATCCCATGCAGTTTCTGGTCCTACGAGCAAGAGTTGTTTTCTGCTAAGAAGAGTCACTATTGCGCTCCCATTGCCATACACAGTGCAAATAGCACTCGCGTCTGTTCCCAGCAAGTACAGTGTATTGGACTGAAGAGAAGCTACTGTTCTTGTCAGTTTCCTAAGCAGAGTTGAACTAGATATGCCCCGTGTGTGTAGGAAGCACAGTTCTTTTGTTCTGAGCAAGCTCACTGTTCTGGCCCTATAGGAAACACAGGAGAGTAGAAGAGTGCTGTTTTCTCAAAAGCAGAGTGTGTTTCTTGCAAGGCGAGCTAGCGTTTGTTTCCCAGTCCTAAACGGAGTTGAATCCCATGCAGTTTCTGGTCACACGAGCAAGAGTTGTTTTCTGCTAAGAAGAGTCACTATTGCGCTCCCATTGCCATACACAGTGCAAATAGCACTGGTGTCTGTTCCCAGCAAGTACAGTGTATTGGACTGAAGAGAAGCTACTGTTCTTGTCAGTTTCCTAAGCAGAGTTGAACTAGATATGCCCCGTGTGTGTAGGAAGCACAGTTCTTTTGTTCTGAGCAAGCTCACTGTTCTGGCCCTATAGGAAACACAGGAGAGTAGAAGAGTGCTGTTTTCTCAAAAGCAGAGTGTGTTTCTTGCAAGGCGAGCTAGCGTTTGTTTCCCAGTCCTAAACGGAGTTGAATCCCATGCAGTTTCTGGTCCTACGAGCAAGAGTTGTTTTCTGCTAAGAAGAGTCACTATTGGGCTCCCATTGCCATACACAGTGCAAATAGCACTCGCGTCTGTTCCCAGCAAGTACAGTGTATTGGACTGAAGAGAAGCTACTGTTCTTGTCAGTTTCCTAAGCAGAGTTGAACTAGATATGCCCCGTGTGTGTAGGAAGCACAGTTCTTTTGTTCTGAGCAAGCTCAATGTTCTGGCCCTATAGGAAACACAGGAGAGTAGAAGAGTGCTGTTTTCTCAAAAGCAGAGTGTGTTTCTTGCAAGGCGAGCTAGCGTTTGTTTCCCAGTCCTAAACGGAGTTGAATCCCATGCAGTTTCTGGTCCTACGAGCAAGAGTTGTTTTCTGCTAAGAAGAGTCACTATTGTGCTCCCATTGCCATACACAGTGCAAATAGCACTCGCGTCTGTTCCCAGCAAGTACAGTGTATTGGACTGAAGAGAAGCTACTGTTCTTGTCAGTTTCCTAAGCAGAGTTGAACTAGATATGCCCCGTGTGTGTAGGAAGCACAGTTCTTTTGTTCTGAGCAAGCTCACTGTTCTGGCCCTATAGGAAACAAAGGAGAGTAGAAGAGTGCTGTTTTCTCAAAAGCAGAGTGTGTTTCTTGCAAGGCGAGCTAGCGTTTGTTTCCCAGTCCTAAACGGAGTTGAATCCCATGCAGTTTCTGCTTCTACTAGCAAGAGTTGTTTTCTCCAAAGAAGAGTCACTATTGTGCTCCCATTGCCATACACAGTGCAAATAGCACTCGCGTCTGTTCCCAGCAAGTACAGTGTATTGGACTGAAGAGAAGCTACTGTTCTTGTCAGTTTCCTAAGCAGAGTTGAACTAGATATGCCCCGTGTGTGTAGGAAGCACAGTTCTTTTGTTCTGAGCAAGCTCACTGTTCTGGCCCTATAGGAAACACAGGAGAGTAGAAGAGTGCTGTTTTCTCAAAAGCAGAGTGTGTTTCTTGCAAGGCGAGCTAGTGTTTGTTTCCCAGTCCTAAACGGAGTTGAATCCCATGCAGTTTCTGGTCCTACGAGCAAGAGTTGTTTTCTGCTAAGAAGAGTCACTATTGTGCTCCCATTGCCATACACAGTGCAAAGAGCACTCGCGTCTGTTCCCAGCAAGTACAGTGTATTGGATTGAAGAGAAGCTACTGTTCTTGTCAGTTTCCTAAGCAGAGTTGAACTAGATATGCCCCGTGTGGGTGGGAAGCACAGTTCTTTTGTTCTGAGCAAGCTCACTGTTCTGGCCCTATAGGAAACACAGGAGAGTAGAAGAGTGCTGTTTTCTCAAAAGCAGAGTGTGTTTCTTGCAAGGCGAGCTAGCGTTTGTTTCCCAGTCCTAAACGGAGTTGAATCCCATGCAGTTTCTGGTCCTACGAGCAAGAGTTGTTTTCTGCTAAGAAGAGTCACTATTGCGCTCCCATTGCCATACACAGTGCAAATAGCACTCGCGTCTGTTCCCAGCAAGTACAGTGTATTGGACTGAAGAGAAGCTACTGTTCTTGTCAGTTTCCTAAACAGAGTTGAACTAGATATGCCCCGTGTGTGTAGGAAGCACAGTTCTTTTGTTCTGAACAAGCTCAATGTTCTGGCCCTATAGGAAACACAGGAGAGTAGAAGAGTGCTGTTTTCTCAAAAGCAGAGTGTGTTTCTTGCAAGGCGAGCTAGCGTTTGTTTCCCAGTCCTAAACGGAGTTGAATCCCATGCAGTTTCTGGTCACACGAGCAAGAGTTGTTTTCTGCTAAGAAGAGTCACTATTGCGCTCCCATTGCCATACACAGTGCAAATAGCACTGGTGTCTGTTCCCAGCAAGTACAGTGTATTGGACTGAAGAGAAGCTACTGTTCTGGTCAGTTTCCTAAGCAGAGTTGAACTAGATATGCCCCGTGTGTGTAGGAAACACAGTTCTTTTGTTCTGAGTAAGCTCAATGTTCTGGCCCTGTAGGAAACACAGGAGAGTAGAAGAGTGCTGTTTTCTCAAAAGCAGAGTGTGTTTCTTGCAAGGCGAGCTAGCGTTTGTTTCCCAGTCCTAAACGGAGTTGAATCCCATGCAGTTTCTGGTCCTACGAGCAAGAGTTGTTTTCTGCTAAGAAGAGTCACTATTGCGCTCCCATTGCCATACACAGTGCAAATAGCACTCGCGTCTGTTCCCAGCAAGTACAGTGTATTGGACTGAAGAGAATCTACTGTTCTTGTCAGTTTCCTAAGCAGAGTTGAAATACATATGCCCCGTGTGTGTAGGAAGCACAGTTCTTTTGTTCTGAGCAAGCTCACTGTTCTGGCCCTATAGGAAACACAGGAGAGTAGAAGAGGGCTGTTTTCTCAAAAGCAGAGTGTGATTCTTGCAAGGCGAGCTAGCGTTTGTTTCCCAGTCCTAAACGGAGTTGAATCCCATGCAGTTTCTGGTCCTACGAGCAAGAGTTGTTTTCTGCTAAGAAGAGTCACTATTGCGCTCCCATTGCCATACACAGTGCAAATAGCACTCGCGTCTGTTCCCAGCAAGTACAGTGTATTGGACTGAAGAGAAGCTACTGTTCTTGTCAGTTTCCTAAGCAGAGTTGAACTAGATATGCCCCGTGTGTGTAGGAAACACAGTTCTTTTGTTCTGAGCAAGCTCACTGTTCTGGCCCTATAGGAAACACAGGAGAGTAGAAGAGTGCTGTTTTCTCAAAAGCAGAGTGTGTTTCTTGCAAGGCGAGCTAGCGTTTGTTTCCCAGTCCTAAACGGAGTTGAATCCCATGCAGTTTCTGGTCCTACGAGCAAGAGTTGTTTTCTGCTAAGAAGAGTCACTATTGGGCTCCCATTGCCATACACAGTGCAAATAGCACTTGCGTCTGTTCCCAGCAAGTACAGTGTATTGGACTGAAGAGAAGCTACTGTTCTTGTCAGTTTCCTAAGCAGAGTTGAACTAGATATGCCCCGTGTGTGTAGGAAGCACAGTTCTTTTGTTCTGAGCAAGCTCAATGTTCTGGCCCTATAGGAAACACAGGAGAGTAGAAGAGTGCTGTTTTCTCAAAAGCAGAGTGTGTTTCTTGCAAGGCGAGCTAGCGTTTGTTTCCCAGTCCTAAACGGAGTTGAATCCCATGCAGTTTCTGGTCCTACGAGCAAGAGTTGTTTTCTGCTAAGAAGAGTCAGTATTGTGCTCCCATTGCCATACACAGTGCAAATAGCACTCGCGTCTGTTCCCAGCAAGTACAGTGTATTGGACTGAAGAGAAGCTACTGTTCTTGTCAGTTTCCTAAGCAGAGTTGAACTAGATATGCCCCGTGTGTGTAGGAAGCACAGTTCTTTTGTTCTGAGCAAGCTCACTGTTCTGGCCCTATAGGAAACAAAGGAGAGTAGAAGAGTGCTGTTTTCTCAAAAGCAGAGTGTGTTTCTTGCAAGGCGAGCTATCGTTTGTTTCCCAGTCCTAAACGGAGTTGAATCCCATGCAGTTTCTGCTTCTACTAGCAAGAGTTGTTTTCTCCAAAGAAGAGTCACTATTGCGCTCCCATTGCCATACACAGTGCAAATAGCACTCGCGTCTGTTCCCAGCAAGTACAGTGTATTGGACTGAAGAGAAGCTACTGTTCTTGTCAGTTTCCTAAGCAGAGTTGAACTAGATATGCCCCGTGTGTGTAGGAAGCACAGTTCTTTTGTTCTGAGCAAGCTCACTGTTCTGGCCCTATAGGAAACACAGGAGAGTAGAAGAGTGCTGTTTTCTCAAAAGCAGAGTGTGTTTCTTGCAAGGCGAGCTAGCGTTTGTTTCCCAGTCCTAAACGGAGTTGAATCCCATGCAGTTTCTGGTCCTACGAGCAAGAGTTGTTTTCTGCTAAGAAGAGTCACTATTGTGCTCCCATTGCCATACACAGTGCAAAGAGCACTCGCGTCTGTTCCCAGCAAGTACAGTGTATTGGACTGAAGAGAAGCTACTGTTCTTGTCAGTTTCCTAAGCAGAGTTGAACTAGATATGCCCCGTGTGGGTGGGAAGCACAGTTCTTTTGTTCTGAGCAAGCTCAATGTTCTGGCCCTATAGGAAACACAGGAGAGTAGAAGAGTGCTGTTTTCTCAAAAGCAGAGTGTGTTTCTTGCAAGGCGAGCTAGCGTTTGTTTCCCAGTCCTAAACGGAGTTGAATCCCATGCAGTTTCTGGTCCTACGAGCAAGAGTTGTTTTCTGCTAAGAAGAGTCACTATTGCGCTCCCATTGCCATACACAGTGCAAATAGCACTCGCGTCTGTTCCCAGCAAGTACAGTGTATTGGACTGAAGAGAAGCTACTGTTCTTGTCAGTTTCCTAAGCAGAGTTGAACTAGATATGCCCCGTGTGTGTAGGAAGCACAGTTCTTTTGTTCTGAGCAAGCTCACTGTTCTGGCCCTATAGGAAACACAGGAGAGTAGAAGAGTGCTGTTTTCTCAAAAGCAGAGTGTGTTTCTTGCAAGGCGAGCTAGCGTTTGTTTCCCAGTCCTAAACGGAGTTGAATCCCATGCAGTTTCTGGTCACACGAGCAAGAGTTGTTTTCTGCTAAGAAGAGTCACTATTGCGCTCCCATTGCCATACACAGTGCAAATAGCACTGGTGTCTGTTCCCAGCAAGTACAGTGTATTGGACTGAAGAGAAGCTACTGTTCTTGTCAGTTTCCTAAGCAGAGTTGAACTAGATATGCCCCGTGTGTGTAGGAAGCACAGTTCTTTTGTTCTGAGCAAGCTCACTGTTCTGGCCCTATAGGAAACACAGGAGAGTAGAAGAGTGCTGTTTTCTCAAAAGCAGAGTGTGTTTCTTGCAAGGCGAGCTATCGTTTGTTTCCCAGTCCTAAACGGAGTTGAATCCCATGCAGTTTCTGGTCCTACGAGCAAGAGTTGTTTTCTGCTAAGAAGAGTCACTATTGGGCTCCCATTGCCATACACAGTGCAAATAGCACTCGCGTCTGTTCCCAGCAAGTACAGTGTATTGGACTGAAGAGAAGCTACTGTTCTTGTCAGTTTCCTAAGCAGAGTTGAACTAGATATGCCCCGTGTGTGTAGGAAGCACAGTTCTTTTGTTCTGAGCAAGCTCACTGTTCTGGCCCTATAGGAAACAAAGGAGAGTAGAAGAGTGCTGTTTTCTCAAAAGCAGAGTGTGTTTCTTGCAAGGCGAGCTAGCGTTTGTTTCCCAGTCCTAAACGGAGTTGAATCCCATGCAGTTTCTGCTTCTACTAGCAAGAGTTGATTTCTCCAAAGAAGAGTCACTATTGTGCTCCCATTGCCATACACAGTGCAAATAGCACTCGCGTCTGTTCCCAGCAAGTACAGTGTATTGGACTGAAGAGAAGCTACTGTTCTTGTCAGTTTCCTAAGCAGAGTTGAACTAGATATGTCCCGTGTGTGTAGGAAGCACAGTTCTTTTGTTCTGAGCAAGCTCACTGTTCTGGCCCTATAGGAAACACAGGAGAGTAGAAGAGTGCTGTTTTCTCAAAAGCAGAGTGTGTTTCTTGCAAGGCGAGCTAGTGTTTGTTTCCCAGTCCTAAACGGAGTTGAATCCCATGCAGTTTCTGGTCCTACGAGCAAGAGTTGTTTTCTGCTAAGAAGAGTCACTATTGTGCTCCCATTGCCATACACAGTGCAAAGAGCACTCGCGTCTGTTCCCAGCAAGTACAGTGTATTGGATTGAAGAGAAGCTACTGTTCTTGTCAGTTTCCTAAGCAGAGTTGAACTAGATATGCCCCGTGTGGGTGGGAAGCACAGTTCTTTTGTTCTGAGCAAGCTCACTGTTCTGGCCCTATAGGAAACACAGGAGAGTAGAAGAGTGCTGTTTTCTCAAAAGCAGAGTGTGTTTCTTGCAAGGCGAGCTATCGTTTGTTTCCCAGTCCTAAACGGAGTTGAATCCCATGCAGTTTCTGCTTCTACTAGCAAGAGTTGTTTTCTCCAAAGAAGAGTCACTATTGCGCTCCCATTGCCATACACAGTGCAAATAGCACTCGCGTCTGTTCCCAGCAAGTACAGTGTATTGGACTGAAGAGAAGCTACTGTTCTTGTCAGTTTCCTAAGCAGAGTTGAACTAGATATGCCCCGTGTGTGTAGGAAGCACAGTTCTTTTGTTCTGAGCAAGCTCACTGTTCTGGCCCTATAGGAAACACAGGAGAGTAGAAGAGTGCTGTTTTCTCAAAAGCAGAGTGTGTTTCTTGCAAGGCGAGCTAGCGTTTGTTTCCCAGTCCTAAACGGAGTTGAATCCCATGCAGTTTCTGGTCCTACGAGCAAGAGTTGTTTTCTGCTAAGAAGAGTCACTATTGTGCTCCCATTGCCATACACAGTGCAAAGAGCACTCGCGTCTGTTCCCAGCAAGTACAGTGTATTGGACTGAAGAGAAGCTACTGTTCTTGTCAGTTTCCTAAGCAGAGTTGAACTAGATATGCCCCGTGTGGGTGGGAAGCACAGTTCTTTTGTTCTGAGCAAGCTCAATGTTCTGGCCCTATAGGAAACACAGGAGAGTAGAAGAGTGCTGTTTTCTCAAAAGCAGAGTGTGTTTCTTGCAAGGCGAGCTAGCGTTTGTTTCCCAGTCCTAAACGGAGTTGAATCCCATGCAGTTTCTGGTCCTACGAGCAAGAGTTGTTTTCTGCTAAGAAGAGTCACTATTGCGCTCCCATTGCCATACACAGTGCAAATAGCACTCGCGTCTGTTCCCAGCAAGTACAGTGTATTGGACTGAAGAGAAGCTACTGTTCTTGTCAGTTTCCTAAGCAGAGTTGAACTAGATATGCCCCGTGTGTGTAGGAAGCACAGTTCTTTTGTTCTGAGCAAGCTCACTGTTCTGGCCCTATAGGAAACACAGGAGAGTAGAAGAGTGCTGTTTTCTCAAAAGCAGAGTGTGTTTCTTGCAAGGCGAGCTAGCGTTTGTTTCCCAGTCCTAAACGGAGTTGAATCCCATGCAGTTTCTGGTCACACGAGCAAGAGTTGTTTTCTGCTAAGAAGAGTCACTATTGCGCTCCCATTGCCATACACAGTGCAAATAGCACTGGTGTCTGTTCCCAGCAAGTACAGTGTATTGGACTGAAGAGAAGCTACTGTTCTTGTCAGTTTCCTAAGCAGAGTTGAACTAGATATGCCCCGTGTGTGTAGGAAGCACAGTTCTTTTGTTCTGAGCAAGCTCACTGTTCTGGCCCTATAGGAAACACAGGAGAGTAGAAGAGTGCTGTTTTCTCAAAAGCAGAGTGGGTTTCTTGCAAGGCGAGCTAGCGTTTGTTTCCCAGTCCTAAACGGAGTTGAATCCCATGCAGTTTCTGGTCCTACGAGCAAGAGTTGTTTTCTGCTAAGAAGAGTCACTATTGGGCTCCCATTGCCATACACAGTGCAAATAGCACTCGCGTCTGTTCCCAGCAAGTACAGTGTATTGGACTGAAGAGAAGCTACTGTTCTTGTCAGTTTCCTAAGCAGAGTTGAACTAGATATGCCCCGTGTGTGTAGGAAGCACAGTTCTTTTGTTCTGAGCAAGCTCAATGTTCTGGCCCTATAGGAAACACAGGAGAGTAGAAGAGTGCTGTTTTCTCAAAAGCAGAGTGTGTTTCTTGCAAGGCGAGCTAGCGTTTGTTTCCCAGTCCTAAACGGAGTTGAATCCCATGCAGTTTCTGGTCCTACGAGCAAGAGTTGTTTTCTGCTAAGAAGAGTCACTATTGTGCTCCCATTGCCATACACAGTGCAAATAGCACTCGCGTCTGTTCCCAGCAAGTACAGTGTATTGGACTGAAGAGAAGCTACTGTTCTTGTCAGTTTCCTAAGCAGAGTTGAACTAGATATGCCCCGTGTGTGTAGGAAGCACAGTTCTTTTGTTCTGAGCAAGCTCACTGTTCTGGCCCTATAGGAAACAAAGGAGAGTAGAAGAGTGCTGTTTTCTCAAAAGCAGAGTGTGTTTCTTGCAAGGCGAGCTAGCGTTTGTTTCCCAGTCCTAAACGGAGTTGAATCCCATGCAGTTTCTGCTTCTACTAGCAAGAGTTGATTTCTCCAAAGAAGAGTCACTATTGTGCTCCCATTGCCATACACAGTGCAAATAGCACTCGCGTCTGTTCCCAGCAAGTACAGTGTATTGGACTGAAGAGAAGCTACTGTTCTTGTCAGTTTCCTAAGCAGAGTTGAACTAGATATGCCCCGTGTGTGTAGGAAGCACAGTTCTTTTGTTCTGAGCAAGCTCACTGTTCTGGCCCTATAGGAAACACAGGAGAGTAGAAGAGTGCTGTTTTCTCAAAAGCAGAGTGTGTTTCTTGCAAGGCGAGCTAGTGTTTGTTTCCCAGTCCTAAACGGAGTTGAATCCCATGCAGTTTCTGGTCCTACGAGCAAGAGTTGTTTTCTGCTAAGAAGAGTCACTATTGTGCTCCCATTGCCATACACAGTGCAAAGAGCACTCGCGTCTGTTCCCAGCAAGTACAGTGTATTGGATTGAAGAGAAGCTACTGTTCTTGTCAGTTTCCTAAGCAGAGTTGAACTAGATATGCCCCGTGTGGGTGGGAAGCACAGTTCTTTTGTTCTGAGCAAGCTCACTGTTCTGGCCCTATAGGAAACACAGGAGAGTAGAAGAGTGCTGTTTTCTCAAAAGCAGAGTGTGTTTCTTGCAAGGCGAGCTAGCGTTTGTTTCCCAGTCCTAAACGGAGTTGAATCCCATGCAGTTTCTGGTCCTACGAGCAAGAGTTGTTTTCTGCTAAGAAGAGTCACTATTGGGCTCCCATTGCCATACACAGTGCAAATAGCACTCGCGTCTGTTCCCAGCAAGTACAGTGTATTGGACTGAAGAGAAGCTACTGTTCTTGTCAGTTTCCTAAACAGAGTTGAACTAGATATGCCCCGTGTGTGTAGGAAGCACAGTTCTTTTGTTCTGAACAAGCTCAATGTTCTGGCCCTATAGGAAACACAGGAGAGTAGAAGAGTGCTGTTTTCTCAAAAGCAGAGTGTGTTTCTTGCAAGGCGAGCTAGCGTTTGTTTCCCAGTCCTAAACGGAGTTGAATCCCATGCAGTTTCTGGTCACACGAGCAAGAGTTGTTTTCTGCTAAGAAGAGTCACTATTGCGCTCCCATTGCCATACACAGTGCAAATAGCACTGGTGTCTGTTCCCAGCAAGTACAGTGTATTGGACTGAAGAGAAGCTACTGTTCTGGTCAGTTTCCTAAGCAGAGTTGAACTAGATATGCCCCGTGTGTGTAGGAAACACAGTTCTTTTGTTCTGAGTAAGCTCAATGTTCTGGCCCTGTAGGAAACACAGGAGAGTAGAAGAGTGCTGTTTTCTCAAAAGCAGAGTGTGTTTCTTGCAAGGCGAGCTAGCGTTTGTTTCCCAGTCCTAAACGGAGTTGAATCCCATGCAGTTTCTGGTCCTACGAGCAAGAGTTGTTTTCTGCTAAGAAGAGTCACTATTGCGCTCCCATTGCCATACACAGTGCAAATAGCACTCGCGTCTGTTCCCAGCAAGTACAGTGTATTGGACTGAAGAGAAGCTACTGTTCTTGTCAGTTTCCTAAGCAGAGTTGAACTAGATATGCCCCGTGTGTGTAGGAAGCACAGTTCTTTTGTTCTGAGCAAGCTCACTGTTCTGGCCCTATAGGAAACACAGGAGAGTAGAAGAGGGCTGTTTTCTCAAAAGCAGAGTGTGATTCTTGCAAGGCGAGCTAGCGTTTGTTTCCCAGTCCTAAACGGAGTTGAATCCCATGCAGTTTCTGGTCCTACGAGCAAGAGTTGTTTTCTGCTAAGAAGAGTCACTATTGCGCTCCCATTGCCATACACAGTGCAAATAGCACTCGCGTCTGTTCCCAGCAAGTACAGTGTATTGGACTGAAGAGAAGCTACTGTTCTTGTCAGTTTCCTAAGCAGAGTTGAACTAGATATGCCCCGTGTGTGTAGGAAACACAGTTCTTTTGTTCTGAGCAAGCTCACTGTTCTGGCCCTATAGGAAACACAGGAGAGTAGAAGAGTGCTGTTTTCTCAAAAGCAGAGTGTGTTTCTTGCAAGGCGAGCTAGCGTTTGTTTCCCAGTCCTAAACGGAGTTGAATCCCATGCAGTTTCTGGTCCTACGAGCAAGAGTTGTTTTCTGCTAAGAAGAGTCACTATTGGGCTCCCATTGCCATACACAGTGCAAATAGCACTTGCGTCTGTTCCCAGCAAGTACAGTGTATTGGACTGAAGAGAAGCTACTGTTCTTGTCAGTTTCCTAAGCAGAGTTGAACTAGATATGCCCCGTGTGTGTAGGAAGCACAGTTCTTTTGTTCTGAGCAAGCTCAATGTTCTGGCCCTATAGGAAACACAGGAGAGTAGAAGAGTGCTGTTTTCTCAAAAGCAGAGTGTGTTTCTTGCAAGGCGAGCTAGCGTTTGTTTCCCAGTCCTAAACGGAGTTGAATCCCATGCAGTTTCTGCTCCTACTAGCAAGAGTTGTTTTCTCCAAAGAAGAGTCACTATTGCGCTCCCATTGCCATACACAGTGCAAATAGCACTCGCGTCTGTTCCCAGCAAGTACAGTGTATTGGACTGAAGAGAAGCTACTGTTCTTGTCAGTTTCCTAAGCAGAGTTGAACTAGATATGCCCCGTGTGTGTAGGAAGCACAGTTCTTTTGTTCTGAGCAAGCTCACTGTTCTGGCCCTTTAGGAAACAAAGGAGAGTAGAAGAGTGCTGTTTTCTCAAAAGCAGAGTGTGTTTCTTGCAAGGCGAGCTAGCGTTTGTTTCCCAGTCCTAAACGGAGTTGAATCCCATGCAGTTTCTGCTTCTACTAGCAAGAGTTGTTTTCTCCAAAGAAGAGTCACTATTGCGCTCCCATTGCCATACACAGTGCAAATAGCACTCGCGTCTGTTCCCAGCAAGTACAGTGTATTGGACTGAAGAGAAGCTACTGTTCTTGTCAGTTTCCTAAGCAGAGTTGAACTAGATATGCCCCGTGTGTGTAGGAAGCACAGTTCTTTTGTTCTGAGCAAGCTCACTGTTCTGGCCCTATAGGAAACACAGGAGAGTAGAAGAGTGCTGTTTTCTCAAAAGCAGAGTGTGTTTCTTGCAAGGCGAGCTAGCGTTTGTTTCCCAGTCCTAAACGGAGTTGAATCCCATGCAGTTTCTGGTCCTACGAGCAAGAGTTGTTTTCTGCTAAGAAGAGTCACTATTGTGCTCCCGTTGCCATACACAGTGCAAATAGCACTCGCGTCTGTTCCCAGCAAGTACAGTGTATTGGACTGAAGAGAAGCTACTGTTCTTGTCAGTTTCCTAAGCAGAGTTGAACTAGATATGGCCCGTGTGTGTGGGAAGCACAGTTCTTTTGTTCTGAGCAAGCTCAATGTTCTGGCCCTATAGGAAACACAGGAGAGTAGAAGAGTGCTGTTTTCTCAAAAGCAGAGTGTGTTTCTTGCAAGGCGAGCTAGCGTTTGTTTCCCAGTCCTAAACGGAGTTGAATCCCATGCAGTTTCTGGTCCTACGAGCAAGAGTTGTTTTCTGCTAAGAAGAGTCACTATTGCGCTCCCATTGCCATACACAGTGCAAATAGCACTCGCGTCTGTTCCCAGCAAGTACAGTGTATTGGACTGAAGAGAAGCTACTGTTCTTGTCAGTTTCCTAAGCAGAGTTGAACTAGATATGCCCCGTGTGTGTAGGAAGCACAGTTCTTTTGTTCTGAGCAAGCTCACTGTTCTGGCCCTATAGGAAACACAGGAGAGTAGAAGAGTGCTGTTTTCTCAAAAGCAGAGTGTGTTTCTTGCAAGGCGAGCTAGCGTTTGTTTCGAAGTCCTAAACGGAGTTGAATCCCATGCAGTTTCTGGTCCTACGAGCAAGAGTTGTTTTCTGCTAAGAAGAGTCACTATTGTGCTCCCATTGCCATACACAGTGCAAAGAGCACTCGCGTCTGTTCCCAGCAAGTACAGTGTATTGGATTGAAGAGAAGCTACTGTTCTTGTCAGTTTCCAAAGCAGAGTTGAACTAGATATGCCCCGTGTGGGTGGGAAGCACAGTTCTTTTGTTCTGAGCAAGCTCAATGTTCTGGCCCTATAGGAAACACAGGAGAGTAGAAGAGTGCTGTTTTCTCAAAAGCAGAGTGTGTTTCTTGCAAGGCGAGCTAGCGTTTGTTTCCCAGTCCTAAACGGAGTTGAATCCCATGCAGTTTCTGGTCCTACGAGCAAGAGTTGTTTTCTGCTAAGAAGAGTCACTATTGCGCTCCCATTGCCATACACAGTGCAAATAGCACTCGCGTCTGTTCCCAGCAAGTACAGTGTATTGGACTGAAGAGAAGCTACTGTTCTTGTCAGTTTCCTAAGCAGAGTTGAACTAGATATGCCCCGTGTGTGTAGGAAGCACAGTTCTTTTGTTCTGAGCAAGCTCAATGTTCTGGCCCTATAGGAAACACAGGAGAGTAGAAGAGGGCTGTTTTCTCAAAAGCAGAGTGTGTTTCTTTCAAGGCGAGCTAGCGTTTGTTTCCCAGTCCTAAACGGAGTTGAATCCCATGCAGTTTCTGGTCCTACGAGCAAGAGTTGTTTTCTGCTAAGAAGAGTCACTATTGCGCTCCCATTGCCATACACAGTGCAAATAGCACTCGCGTCTGTTCCCAGCAAGTACAGTGTATTGGACTGAAGAGAAGCCACTGTTCTTGTCAGTTTCCTAAGCAGAGTTGAACTAGATATGCCCCGTGTGTGTAGGAAACACAGTTCTTTTGTTCTGAGCAAGCTCAATGTTCTGGCCCTATAGGAAACACAGGAGAGTAGAAGAGTGCTGTTTTCTCAAAAGCAGAGTGTGTTTCTTGCAAGGCGAGCTAGCGTTTGTTTCCCAGTCCTAAACGGAGTTGAATCCCATGCAGTTTCTGGTCCTACGAGCAAGAGTTGTTTTCTGCTAAGAAGAGTCACTATTGGGCTCCCATTGCCATACACAGTGCAAATAGCACTCGCGTCTGTTCCCAGCAAGTACAGTGTATTGGACTGAAGAGAAGCTACTGTTCTTGTCAGTTTCCTAAGCAGAGTTGAACTAGATATGCCCCGTGTGTGTAGGAAGCACAGTTCTTTTGTTCTGAGCAAGCTCAATGTTCTGGCCCTATAGGAAACACAGGAGAGTAGAAGAGTGCTGTTTTCTCAAAAGCAGAGTGTGTTTCTTGCAAGGCGAGCTAGCGTTTGTTTCCCAGTCCTAAACGGAGTTGAATCCCATGCAGTTTCTGCTCCTACTAGCAAGAGTTGTTTTCTCCAAAGAAGAGTCACTATTGCGCTCCCATTGCCATACACAGTGCAAATAGCACTCGCGTCTGTTCCCAGCAAGTACAGTGTATTGGACTGAAGAGAAGCTACTGTTCTTGTCAGTTTCCTAAGCAGAGTTGAACTAGATATGCCCCGTGTGTGTAGGAAGCACAGTTCTTTTGTTCTGAGCAAGCTCAATGTTCTGGCCCTATAGGAAACAAAGGAGAGTAGAAGAGTGCTGTTTTCTCAAAAGCAGAGTGTGTTTCTTGCAAGGCGAGCTAGCGTTTGTTTCCCAGTCCTAAACGGAGTTGAATCCCATGCAGTTTCTGCTTCTACTAGCAAGAGTTGTTTTCTCCAAAGAAGAGTCACTATTGCGCTCCCATTGCCATACACAGTGCAAATAGCACTCGCGTCTGTTCCCAGCAAGTACAGTGTATTGGACTGAAGAGAAGCTACTGTTCTTGTCAGTTTCTTAAGCAGAGTTGAACTAGATATGCCCCGTGTGTGTAGGAAGCACAGTTCTTTTGTTCTGAGCAAGCTCACTGTTCTGGCCCTATAGGAAACACAGGAGAGTAGAAGAGTGCTGTTTTCTCAAAAGCAGAGTGTGTTTCTTGCAAGGCGAGCTAGCGTTTGTTTCCCAGTCCTAAACGGAGTTGAATCCCATGCAGTTTCTGGTCCTACGAGCAAGAGTTGTTTTCTGCTAAGAAGAGTCACTATTGTGCTCCCGTTGCCATACACAGTGCAAAGAGCACTCGCGTCTGTTCCCAGCAAGTACAGTGTATTGGATTGAAGAGAAGCTACTGTTCTTGTCAGTTTCCTAAGCAGAGTTGAACTAGATATGGCCCGTGTGTGTGGGAAGCACAGTTCTTTTGTTCTGAGCAAGCTCAATGTTCTGGCCCTATAGGAAACACAGGAGAGTAGAAGAGTGCTGTTTTCTCAAAAGCAGAGTGTGTTTCTTGCAAGGCGAGCTAGCGTTTGTTTCCCAGTCCTAAACGGAGTTGAATCCCATGCAGTTTCTGGTCCTACGAGCAAGAGTTGTTTTCTGCTAAGAAGAGTCACTATTGCGCTCCCATTGCCATACACAGTGCAAATAGCACTCGCGTCTGTTCCCAGCAAGTACAGTGTATTGGACTGAAGAGAAGCTACTGTTCTTGTCAGTTTCCTAAGCAGAGTTGAACTAGATATGCCCCGTGTGTGTAGGAAGCACAGTTCTTTTGTTCTGAGCAAGCTCACTGTTCTGGCCCTATAGGAAACACAGGAGAGTAGAAGAGTGCTGTTTTCTCAAAAGCAGAGTGTGTTTCTTGCAAGGCGAGCTAGCGTTTGTTTCCCAGTCCTAAACGGAGTTGAATCCCATGCAGTTTCTGGTCCTACGAGCAAGAGTTGTTTTCTGCTAAGAAGAGTCACTATTGGGCTCCCATTGCCATACACAGTGCAAATAGCACTCGCGTCTGTTCCCAGCAAGTACAGTGTATTGGACTGAAGAGAAGCTACTGTTCTTGTCAGTTTCCTAAGCAGAGTTGAACTAGATATGCCCCGTGTGTGTAGGAAGCACAGTTCTTTTGTTCTGAGCAAGCTCACTGTTCTGGTCCTATAGGAAACACAGGAGAGTAGAAGAGTGCTGTTTTCTCAAAAGCAGAGTGTGTTTCTTGCAAGGCGAGCTAGCGTTTGTTTCCCAGTCCTAAACGGAGTTGAATCCCATGCAGTTTCTGGTCCTACGAGCAAGAGTTGTTTTCTGCTAAGAAGAGTCACTATTGCGCTCCCATTGCCATACACAGTGCAAATAGCACTCGCGTCTGTTCCCAGCAAGTACAGTGTATTGGACTGAAGAGAAGCTACTGTTCTTGTCAGTTTCCTAAGCAGAGTTGAACTAGATATGCCCCGTGTGTGTAGGAAGCACAGTTCTTTTGTTCTGAGCAAGCTCACTGTTCTGGCCCTTTAGGAAACAAAGGAGAGTAGAAGAGTGCTGTTTTCTCAAAAGCAGAGTGTGTTTCTTGCAAGGCGAGCTAGCGTTTGTTTCCCAGTCCTAAACGGAGTTGAATCCCATGCAGTTTCTGCTTCTACTAGCAAGAGTTGTTTTCTCCAAAGAAGAGTCACTATTGCGCTCCCATTGCCATACACAGTGCAAATAGCACTCGCGTCTGTTCCCAGCAAGTACAGTGTATTGGACTGAAGAGAAGCTACTGTTCTTGTCAGTTTCCTAAGCAGAGTTGAACTAGATATGCCCCGTGTGTGTAGGAAGCACAGTTCTTTTGTTCTGAGCAAGCTCACTGTTCTGGCCCTATAGGAAACACAGGAGAGTAGAAGAGTGCTGTTTTCTCAAAAGCAGAGTGTGTTTCTTGCAAGGCGAGCTAGCGTTTGTTTCCCAGTCCTAAACGGAGTTGAATCCCATGCAGTTTCTGGTCCTACGAGCAAGAGTTGTTTTCTGCTAAGAAGAGTCACTATTGTGCTCCCGTTGCCATACACAGTGCAAATAGCACTCGCGTCTGTTCCCAGCAAGTACAGTGTATTGGACTGAAGAGAAGCTACTGTTCTTGTCAGTTTCCTAAGCAGAGTTGAACTAGATATGGCCCGTGTGTGTGGGAAGCACAGTTCTTTTGTTCTGAGCAAGCTCAATGTTCTGGCCCTATAGGAAACACAGGAGAGTAGAATAGTGCTGTTTTCTCAAAAGCAGAGTGTGTTTCTTGCAAGGCGAGCTAGCGTTTGTTTCCCAGTCCTAAACGGAGTTGAATCCCATGCAGTTTCTGGTCCTACGAGCAAGAGTTGTTTTCTGCTAAGAAGAGTCACTATTGCGCTCCCATTGCCATACACAGTGCAAATAGCACTCGCGTCTGTTCCCAGCAAGTACAGTGTATTGGACTGAAGAGAAGCTACTGTTCTTGTCAGTTTCCTAAGCAGAGTTGAACTAGATATGCCCCGTGTGTGTAGGAAGCACAGTTCTTTTGTTCTGAGCAAGCTCACTGTTCTGGCCCTATAGGAAACACAGGAGAGTAGAAGAGTGCTGTTTTCTCAAAAGCAGAGTGTGTTTCTTGCAAGGCGAGCTAGCGTTTGTTTCGAAGTCCTAAACGGAGTTGAATCCCATGCAGTTTCTGGTCCTACGAGCAAGAGTTGTTTTCTGCTAAGAAGAGTCACTATTGTGCTCCCATTGCCATACACAGTGCAAAGAGCACTCGCGTCTGTTCCCAGCAAGTACAGTGTATTGGATTGAAGAGAAGCTACTGTTCTTGTCAGTTTCCAAAGCAGAGTTGAACTAGATATGCCCCGTGTGGGTGGGAAGCACAGTTCTTTTGTTCTGAGCAAGCTCAATGTTCTGGCCCTATAGGAAACACAGGAGAGTAGAAGAGTGCTGTTTTCTCAAAAGCAGAGTGTGTTTCTTGCAAGGCGAGCTAGCGTTTGTTTCCCAGTCCTAAACGGAGTTGAATCCCATGCAGTTTCTGGTCCTACGAGCAAGAGTTGTTTTCTGCTAAGAAGAGTCACTATTGCGCTCCCATTGCCATACACAGTGCAAATAGCACTCGCGTCTGTTCCCAGCAAGTACAGTGTATTGGACTGAAGAGAAGCTACTGTTCTTGTCAGTTTCCTAAGCAGAGTTGAACTAGATATGCCCCGTGTGTGTAGGAAGCACAGTTCTTTTGTTCTGAGCAAGCTCAATGTTCTGGCCCTATAGGAAACACAGGAGAGTAGAAGAGGGCTGTTTTCTCAAAAGCAGAGTGTGTTTCTTGCAAGGCGAGCTAGCGTTTGTTTCCCAGTCCTAAACGGAGTTGAATCCCATGCAGTTTCTGGTCCTACGAGCAAGAGTTGTTTTCTGCTAAGAAGAGTCACTATTGCGCTCCCATTGCCATACACAGTGCAAATAGCACTCGCGTCTGTTCCCAGCAAGTACAGTGTATTGGACTGAAGAGAAGCCACTGTTCTTGTCAGTTTCCTAAGCAGAGTTGAACTAGATATGCCCCGTGTGTGTAGGAAACACAGTTCTTTTGTTCTGAGCAAGCTCAATGTTCTGGCCCTATAGGAAACACAGGAGAGTAGAAGAGTGCTGTTTTCTCAAAAGCAGAGTGTGTTTCTTGCAAGGCGAGCTAGCGTTTGTTTCCCAGTCCTAAACGGAGTTGAATCCCATGCAGTTTCTGGTCCTACGAGCAAGAGTTGTTTTCTGCTAAGAAGAGTCACTATTGGGCTCCCATTGCCATACACAGTGCAAATAGCACTCGCGTCTGTTCCCAGCAAGTACAGTGTATTGGACTGAAGAGAAGCTACTGTTCTTGTCAGTTTCCTAAGCAGAGTTGAACTAGATATGCCCCGTGTGTGTAGGAAGCACAGTTCTTTTGTTCTGAGCAAGCTCAATGTTCTGGCCCTATAGGAAACACAGGAGAGTAGAAGAGTGCTGTTTTCTCAAAAGCAGAGTGTGTTTCTTGCAAGGCGAGCTAGCGTTTGTTTCCCAGTCCTAAACGGAGTTGAATCCCATGCAGTTTCTGCTCCTACTAGCAAGAGTTGTTTTCTCCAAAGAAGAGTCACTATTGCGCTCCCATTGCCATACACAGTGCAAATAGCACTCGCGTCTGTTCCCAGCAAGTACAGTGTATTGGACTGAAGAGAAGCTACTGTTCTTGTCAGTTTCCTAAGCAGAGTTGAACTAGATATGCCCCGTGTGTGTAGGAAGCACAGTTCTTTTGTTCTGAGCAAGCTCAATGTTCTGGCCCTATAGGAAACAAAGGAGAGTAGAAGAGTGCTGTTTTCTCAAAAGCAGAGTGTGTTTCTTGCAAGGCGAGCTAGCGTTTGTTTCCCAGTCCTAAACGGAGTTGAATCCCATGCAGTTTCTGCTTCTACTAGCAAGAGTTGTTTTCTCCAAAGAAGAGTCACTATTGCGCTCCCATTGCCATACACAGTGCAAATAGCACTCGCGTCTGTTCCCAGCAAGTACAGTGTATTGGACTGAAGAGAAGCTACTGTTCTTGTCAGTTTCTTAAGCAGAGTTGAACTAGATATGCCCCGTGTGTGTAGGAAGCACAGTTCTTTTGTTCTGAGCAAGCTCACTGTTCTGGCCCTATAGGAAACACAGGAGAGTAGAAGAGTGCTGTTTTCTCAAAAGCAGAGTGTGTTTCTTGCAAGGCGAGCTAGCGTTTGTTTCCCAGTCCTAAACGGAGTTGAATCCCATGCAGTTTCTGGTCCTACGAGCAAGAGTTGTTTTCTGCTAAGAAGAGTCACTATTGTGCTCCCGTTGCCATACACAGTGCAAAGAGCACTCGCGTCTGTTCCCAGCAAGTACAGTGTATTGGATTGAAGAGAAGCTACTGTTCTTGTCAGTTTCCTAAGCAGAGTTGAACTAGATATGGCCCGTGTGTGTGGGAAGCACAGTTCTTTTGTTCTGAGCAAGCTCAATGTTCTGGCCCTATAGGAAACACAGGAGAGTAGAAGAGTGCTGTTTTCTCAAAAGCAGAGTGTGTTTCTTGCAAGGCGAGCTAGCGTTTGTTTCCCAGTCCTAAACGGAGTTGAATCCCATGCAGTTTCTGGTCCTACGAGCAAGAGTTGTTTTCTGCTAAGAAGAGTCACTATTGCGCTCCCATTGCCATACACAGTGCAAATAGCACTCGCGTCTGTTCCCAGCAAGTACAGTGTATTGGACTGAAGAGAAGCTACTGTTCTTGTCAGTTTCCTAAGCAGAGTTGAACTAGATATGCCCCGTGTGTGTAGGAAGCACAGTTCTTTTGTTCTGAGCAAGCTCACTGTTCTGGCCCTATAGGAAACACAGGAGAGTAGAAGAGTGCTGTTTTCTCAAAAGCAGAGTGTGTTTCTTGCAAGGCGAGCTAGCGTTTGTTTCCCAGTCCTAAACGGAGTTGAATCCCATGCAGTTTCTGGTCCTACGAGCAAGAGTTGTTTTCTGCTAAGAAGAGTCACTATTGGGCTCCCATTGCCATACACAGTGCAAATAGCACTCGCGTCTGTTCCCAGCAAGTACAGTGTATTGGACTGAAGAGAAGCTACTGTTCTTGTCAGTTTCCTAAGCAGAGTTGAACTAGATATGCCCCGTGTGTGTAGGAAGCACAGTTCTTTTGTTCTGAGCAAGCTCACTGTTCTGGTCCTATAGGAAACACAGGAGAGTAGAAGAGTGCTGTTTTCTCAAAAGCAGAGTGTGTTTCTTGCAAGGCGAGCTAGCGTTTGTTTCCCAGTCCTAAACGGAGTTGAATCCCATGCAGTTTCTGGTCCTACGAGCAAGAGTTGTTTTCTGCTAAGAAGAGTCACTATTGCGCTCCCATTGCCATACACAGTGCAAATAGCACTCGCGTCTGTTCCCAGCAAGTACAGTGTATTGGACTGAAGAGAAGCTACTGTTCTTGTCAGTTTCCTAAGCAGAGTTGAACTAGATATGCCCCGTGTGTGTAGGAAGCACAGTTCTTTTGTTCTGAGCAAGCTCACTGTTCTGGTCCTATAGGAAACACAGGAGAGTAGAAGAGGGCTGTTTTCTCAAAAGCAGAGTGTGTTTCTTGCAAGGCGAGCTAGCGTTTGTTTCCCAGTCCTAAACGGAGTTGAATCCCATGCAGTTTCTGGTCCTACGAGCAAGAGTTGTTTTCTGCTAAGAAGAGTCACTATTGCGCTCCCATTGCCATACACAGTGCAAATAGCACTCGCGTCTGTTCCCAGCAAGTACAGTGTATTGGACTGAAGAGAAGCTACTGTTCTTGTCAGTTTCCTAAGCAGAGTTGAACTAGATATGCCCCGTGTGTGTGGGAAGCACAGTTCTTTTGTTCTGAGCAAGCTCAATGTTCTGGCCCTATAGGAAACACAGGAGAGTAGAAGAGTGCTGTTTTCTCAAAAGCAGAGTGTGTTTCTTGCAAGGCGAGCTAGCGTTTGTTTCCCAGTCCTAAACGGAGTTGAATCCCATGCAGTTTCTGGTTCTACGAGCAAGAGTTGTTTTCTGCTAAGAAGAGTCACTATTGCGCTCCCATTGCCATACACAGTGCAAATAGCACTCACGTCTGTTCCCAGCAAGTACAGTGTATTGGACTGAAGAGAAGCTACTGTTCTTGTCAGTTT
>NW_026738182.1:0-23594 GCF_949786415.1 Peromyscus eremicus
GGAAACACAGTAGAGTAGAAGAGTGCTCTTTTCTCATAAGCAGAGTGTGTTTCTTGTAAGGCGAGCTAGCATTTGTTTCCCAGTCCTAAATGGAGTTGAATCACATGGAATTTTTGGTCCTACGAGCAAGAGTTGTTTTCTGGTAAGGAAAGTCACTACTGCGCTCCCTTTGCCATACACAGTGCAAATAGCACTCGCGTTTGTTCCCAGCAAGTACAGTGTATTGGACTGAAGAGGAGCTACTGTTCTTGTCAGTTTCCTAAGCAGAGTTGAACTAGATATGGCCCATGTGTGTAGGAAGCCCACTTCTTTTGTTCTGAGCAAGCTCACTGTTCGGACCCCATAGGAAACACAGTAGAGTAGAAGAGTGCTCTTTTCTCAAAAGCAGAGTGTGTTTCTTGTAAGGCGAGCTACCGTTTGTTTCCCAGTCCTAAATGGAGTTGAATCACATGCAGTTTCTTGTCCTACAAGCAAGAGTTGTTTTCTGGTAAGAAGAGTCACTACTGCGCTCCCATTGTCATACACAGGGCAAATAGCACTGGCGTCTGTTCCCAGCATATACAGTGTATTGGACTGAAGAGGATCTACTGTTCTTGTCAGTTTCCTAAGCAGAATTGTACTAGATATAGCCGTATTTGTAGGAAGCACAGTTCTTTTGTTCTGAGCAAACTCACTGTTCTGGCCCTATAGGAAACACCGTAGAGTAGAAGAGTGCTCTTTTCTCAAAAGCAGAGTGTGTTTCTTGTAAGGCGAGCTAGTGTTTGTTTCCCAGTCAAAAATGGAGTTGAATCCCATGCAGTTTCTGGTCCTAGGAGCAAGAGGTGTTTTCTGGTAAGGAAAGTCACTATTGCGCTCCCATTTACATACACAGTGCAAAGAGCACTCGCGTCTGTTCCCAGCAAGTACAGTGTATTGGACTGAATAGGAGCTACTGTTCTTGTCAGTTTCCTAAGCAGAGTTGAACTACATATGGTCCGTGTGTGTAGGAAGCACAGTTCTTTTGTTCTGAGCAAGCTCACTGTTAGGACCCCAAAGGAAACACAGTAGAGTAGAAGAGTGCTCTTTTCTGAAAAGCAGAGTGTGTTTCTTGTAAGGCGAGCTAGCGTTTGTTTCCCAGTCCTAAATGGAGCTGAATCACATGCAGTTTCTGGTCCTACGAGCAAGAGTTTTTTTCTGGTAGGAAAGTCACTATTGCGCTCCCATTTCCATACACAGTGCAAATAGCACTCGCGTCTGTTCCCAGCAAGTACAGTGTATTGGACTGAAGAGGAGCTACTGTTCTTGTCAGTTTCCTAAGTAGAGTTGAACTAGATATGGCCCATGTGTGTAGGAAGCACAGTTCTTTTGTTCTGAGCAAGCTCAATGTTCGGACCCCATAGGAAACACAGTAGAGTAGAAGAGTGCTCTTTTCTCAAAAGCAGAGTGTGTTTCTTGTAAGGCGAGCTAGCGTTAGTTTCCCAGTCCTAAATGGAGTTGAATCACATGCAGTTTCTTGTCCTACGAGCAAGAGTTGTTTTCTGGTAAGAAGAGTGACTATTGTGCTCCCATTGTCATACAGAGGGCAAATAGCCCTGGCGTCTGTTCCCAGCAAGTACAGTGTATTGGACTGAAGAGCATCTACTGTTCTTTTCCGTTTCCTAAGAAGAGTTGAACTACATATGGTCCGTGTGTGTAGGAAGCACAGTTCTTTTGTTCTGAGCAAGCTCACTGTTAGGACCCCAAAGGAAACACAGTACAGTAGAAGAGTGCTCTTTTCTCAAAAGCAGAGTGTGTTTCTTGTAAGGCGAGCTAGCATTTGTTTCCCAGTCCTAAATGGAGTTGAATCACATGCAGTTTTTGGTCCTACAAGCAAGAGTTGTTTCTGGTAAGGAAAGTCACTATTGCGCTCCCTTGGCCATACACAGTGCAAATAGCACTCGCGTCTGTTCCAGCAAGTACAGTGTATTGGACTGAAGAGGAGATACTGTTCTTGTCAGTTTCCTAAGCAGAGTTGAACTAGATATGGCCCATGTGTGTAGGAAGCACAGTTCTTTTTTTCTGAGCAAGCTCACTGTTCGGACCCCATAGGAAACACAGTAGAGTAGAAGAGTGCTCTTTTCTCAAAAGCAGAGTGTGTTTCTTGTAAGGAGAGCTAGCGTTTGTTTCCCAGTCCTAAATGGAGTTAAATCACATGCAGTTTCTTGTCCTATGAGCAAGAGTTGTTTTCTGGTAAGAAGAGGCACTATTGAGCTCCCATTGTCATACACAGGGCAAATAGCACTGGCCTCTGTTCCCAGCATGTACAGTGTATTGGACTGAAGAGGATCTACAGTTCTTGTCAGTTTCCTAAGCAGAATTGAACTAGATATGGCCGTATTTGTAGGAAGCACAGTTCTTTTGTTCTGAGCAAACTCACTGTACTGGCCCTATAGGAAACACAGTAGAGTAGAAGAGTGCTCTTTTCTCAAAAGCAGAGTGTGTTTCTTGTAAGGCAAGCTAGAGTTTGTTTCCCAGTCCTAAATGGAGTTGAATCATATGCAGTTTTTGGTCCTATGAGCAAGAGTTGTTTTCTGGTAAGGAAAGTCACTATTGCGCTCCCATTTCCATACACAGTGCAAATAGCACTCGCGTCTGTTCAAAGCTAGTACAGTGTATTGGACTGAAGCGGAGCTACTGTTCTTGTCAGTTTGCTAAGCAGAGTTGAACTAGATATGGCCCCTGTGTGTAGGAAGCACAGTTCTATTGTTCTGAGCAAGCTCACTGTTCGGACCCCATAGGAAACACAGTAGAGTAGAAGAGTGCTCTTTTCTCAAAAGCAGAGTGTGATCCTAGTAAGGCGAGCTAGCGTTTATTTCCCAGTCCTAAATGGAGTTGAATCACATCCTGTTTTTGGTCCTACGAGCAAGAGTTGTTTTCTGGTAAGGAAAGTCACTATTGCACTCCCATTGCCATACACAGGGCAAATAGCACTCGCATCTGTTCCCAGCAAGTACAGTGTATTGGACTGAAGAGGAGCTACTGTTCTTGTCAATTTCCTAAGCAGAGTTGAACTAGATATGGCCCCTGTGTGTAGGAAGCACAGTTCTTTTGTTCTGAGTAAGCTCACTGTTCGGGCCCCATAGGATACACAGTAGAGAAGAAGAGTGCTCTTTTCTCAAAAGCAGAGTGTGTTTCTTGTAAGGCGAGCTAGCATTTGTTTCCCAGTCCTAAATGGAGCTGAATCACATGCAGTTTCTGATCCAAGAGCAAGAGTTGTTTTCTATAAGGAAAGTCACTATTGTGCTCCCATTGCCATACACAGTGCAAATAGCACTCGCATCTGTTCCCAGCAAGTACAGTGTATTGGACTGAAGAGGAGCTACTGTTCTTGTCAATTTTCTAAGCAGAGTTGAACTACATATGGCCCGTGTGTGTAGGAAGCACAGTTCGTTTGTTCTGAGCAAGCTCAATGTTGGGACCCCATAGAAAACACAGTAGAGTAGAAGAGTGCTCTTTTCTCAAAAGCAGAGTGTGTTTCTTGTAAGGCGAGCTAGCATTTATTTCCCAGTCCTAAATGGAGTTGAATCACATGCAGTTTTTGGTCCTACGAGCAAGAGTTGTTTTCTGGTAAGAAGAGTCACTATTGCACTCCCATTTTCATACACAGGACAAATAGCACTGGCATCTGTTCCCAGCAAGTACAGTGTATTGGACTGAAGAGGATCTACTGTTCTTGTCAGTTTCCTAAGCAGAATTGAACTAGATATGGCCTTATTTGTAGGAAGCACAGTTCTTTTGTTCTGAGCAAACTCACTGTTCTGGCCCTATAGGAAACACAGTAGAGTTGAAGAGTGCTCTTTTCTGAAAAGCAGAGTGTGTTTCTTGTAAGGCGAGCTAGCGTTTGTTTCCCAGTCCTAAATGGAGTTGAATCACATGCAATTTTTGGTCCTACGTGCAAGAGTTGTTTTCTGGTAAGGAAAGTCACTCTTGCGCTCCCATTTACATACACAGTGCAAAGAGCACTTGCGTCTGTTCCCAGCAAGTACAGTGTATTGGACTGAATAGGAGCTACTGTTCTTGTCAGTTTCCTAAGCAGAGTTGAAATACATATGGTCCGTGTGTGTAGGAAGCACAGTTCTTTTGTTCAGAGCAAGCTCACTGTTAGGACCCCAAAGGAAACACAGTACAGTAGAAGAGTGCTCTTTTCTTAAAAGCAAAGTGTGTTTCTTGTAAGGCGAGCTAGCGTTTGTTTCCCAGTCCTAAATGGAGCTGAATCACATGCAGTTTCTGGTCCTATGAGCAAGAGTTGTTTTCTGGTAAGGAAAGTCACTATTGTGCTCCCATTTCCATACACAGTGCAAATAGCACTCGCGTCTGTTCCCAGCAAGTACAGTGTATTGGACTGAAGTGGAGCTACTGTTCTTGTCAGTTTCCTAAGCAGAGTTGAACTAGATATGGCCCATGTGTGTAGGAAGCACAGTTCTTTTCTTCTGAGCAAGCTCAATGTTCGGACCCCATAGGAAACACAGTAGAGTAGAAGAGTGCTCTTTTCTCAAAAGCAGAGTGTGTTTCTTGTAAGGCGAGCTAGCGTTAGTTTCCCAGTCCTAAATGGAGTTGAATCACATGCAGTTTCTTGTCCTATGAGCAAGAGTTGTTTTCTGGTAAGAAGAGTGACTTTTGTGCTCCCATTGTCATACAGAGGGCAAATAGCCCTGGCGTCTGTTCCCAGCATGTACAGTGTATTGGACTGAAGAGGATCTACTGTTCTTTTCAGTTTCCTAAGCAGAATTCTACTAGATATGGCCATATTTGTAGGAAGCACATTTCTTTTGTTCTGTGCAAGCTCACTGTTCTGGCCCTATAGGAAACACAGTAGAGTAGAAGAGTGCTCTTTTCTCAAAAGCACAGTGTGTTTTTTGTAAGGCGAGCTAGCGTTTGTTTCCCAGTCCTAAATGGAGTTGAATCACATGCAGTTTTTGGTCCTAGGACCAAGAGTTGTTTTCTGGTAAAGAAAGTCTCTATTGCGCTCCCATTTACATACACAGTGCAAATAGCACTCGCGTCTGTACAAAGCTAGTACAGTGTATTGGACTGAAGCGGAGCTACTGTTCTTGTCAGTTTCCTAAGCAGAGTTGAACTAGATATGGTCCGTGTGTGTAGGAAGCCCAGTTCTTTTGTTCTGAGCAAGCTCACTGTTCGGACCCCATAGGATACACAGTCGAGTAGAAGAGGGCTCTTTTCTCAAAAGCAGAGTGTGTTTCTTGTTACGTGAGCTAGCGTTTGTTTCCTAGTCCTAAAAGGAGTTGAATCACATGCAGTTTCTTGTCCTACAAGCAAGAGTTTTTTTCTGGTAATAAGAGTCACTATTGCGCTCCCATTGTCATACACAGGGCAAATAGCACTGGCGTCTGTTCCCAGAATGTACAGTGTATTGCACTGAACAGGAGCTACTGTTCTTTTCAGTTTCCTAAGCAGAATTGAACTAGATATGGCAGTATTTGTATGAAGCACAGTTCTTTGTTCTGAGCAAGCTCACTGTTCTGGCCCTATAAGAAACACAGTAGAGTAGAAGAGTGCTCTTTTCTCAAAAGCAGAGTGTGTTTCTTGTAAGGCGAGCTAGCATTTGTTTCCCAGTCCCAAACGGAGTTGAATCACATGCAGTCTGGTCCTACGAGCAAAAGTTGTTTTCTGGTAAGGAAAGTCAATATTGCGCTCCCATTTCCATACACAGTGCAAATAGCACTCGCGTTTGTTCAAAGCTAGTACAGTGTATTGGACTGAAGCAGAGCTACTGTTCTTGTCAGTTTGCTAAGCAGAGTTGAACTAGATATGGCCCCTGTGTGTAGGAAGCACAGTTCTATTGTTCTGAGCAAGCTCACTGTTCGGACCCCATAGGAAACACAGTAGAGTAGAAGAGTGCTCTTTTCTCAAAAGCAGAGTGTGTTTCTAGTAAGGCAAGCTAGCGTTTGTTTCCCAGTCCTAAATGGAGCTGAATCACATGCAGTTTCTGGTCCTACGAGCAAGAGTTGTTTTCTGGTAAGGAAAGTCACTATTGCGCTCCCATTTCCATACACAGTGCAAATAGCACTCGCGTCTGTTCCCAGCAAGTACAGTGTATTGGACTGAAGAGGAGCTACTGTTCTTGTAAGTTTCCTAAGCAGAGTTGAACTAGATATGGCCCGTGTGTGTAGGAAGCACAGTTCTTTTGTTCTGAGCAGGCTCACTGTTCGGACCCCATAGGAAACACAGTAGAGTAGAAGAGTGCTCTTTTCTCAAAAGCAGAGTGTGTTTCTTGTAAGGCGAGCTAGTGTTTGTTTCCCAGTCAGAAATGGAGTTGAATCCCATGCAGTTTCTGGTCCTACGAGCAAGAGGTGTTTTCTGGTAAGGAAAGTCACTATTGCACTCCCATTTTCATGCACAGGACAAATAGCACTGGCGTCTGTTCCCAGCATGTACAGTGTATTGGACTGAAGAGGATCTACTGTTCTTGTCAGTTTCCTAAGCAGAATTGAACTAGATATGGTCTTATTTGTAGGAAGCACAGTTCTTTTGTTCTGAGCAAACTCACTGTTCTGGCCCTATAGGAAACACAGTAGAGTAGAAGAGTGCTCTTTTCTGAAAAGCAGAGTGTGTTTCTTGTAAGGCGAGCAAGCGTTTGTTTCCCAGTCCTAAATGGAGTTGAATCACATGCAATTTTTGGTCCTACGAGCAAGAGTTTTTTTCTGGTAAGAAAAGTCAATATTGCACTCCCATTGCCATACACAGTGCAAAGAGCACTCGCTTCTGTTCCCAGCAAGTACAGTGTATTGGACTGAAGCAGAGCTACTGTTCTTGTCAGTTTCCTAAGCAGAGTTGAACTAGATATGGCCCGTGTGTGTAGGAAGCACAGTTCTTTTGTTCTGAGCAAGCTCACTGTTCGGATCCCATAGGAAACACAGTAGAGTAGAAGAGTGCTCTTTTCTCAAATCAGAGTGTGTTTCTTGTAAGGCGAGCTAGCGTTTGTTTCCCAGTCCTAAAAGGAGTTGAACCACATGCAGTTTTTGGTCCTATGGGCAAGAGTTGTTTTCTGGTAAAAAAAAAAGTCACTATTGCGCTCCCATTTCCGTACACAATTCAAATAGCACTCGCTCCTGTTCCCAGCAAGTGCAGTGTTTTGGACTAAAGAGGAGCTACTGTTCTTGTCAGTTTCCTAAGCAGAGTTGAACTAGATATGGCCCATGTGTGTAGTAAGCACAGTTCTTTTGTTCTGAGCAAGCTCACTGTTCGGACCCCATAGGAAAAACAGTAGAGTAGAAGAGTGCTCTTTTCTCAAATCAGAGTGTGTTTCTTGTAAGGCGAGCTAGCGTTTGTATCCCAGTCCTAAATGGAGTTGAATCACATGCAGTTTCTTGTCCTACGAGCAAGAGTTGTTTTCTGGTAAGAAGAGTCACTATTGTGCTCCCATTGTCATACACAGGGCAAATAGTACTGGCGTCTGTTCCCAGCATGTACAGTGTAATGTACTAAAGAGGATCTACTGTTCTTGTCAGTTTCCTAAGCAGAATTGAACTAGATATGGCCGTATTTGTAGGAAGCACAGTTCTTTTGTTCTGAGCAAACTCACTGTTCTGGCCTTATAGGAAACACAGTAGAGTAGAAGAGTGCTCTTTTCTCATAAGCAGAGTGTGTTTCTTGTAAGGCGAGCTAGCATTTGTTTCCCAGTCCTAAATGGAGTTGAATCACATGAAATTTTTGGTCCTACGAGAAAGAGTTGTTTTCTGGTAAGGAAAGTCACTACTGCGCTCCCTTTGCCATACACAGTGCAAATAGCACTCGCGTTTGTTCCCAGCAAGTACAGTGTATTGGACTGAGGAGGAGCTACTGTTCTTGTCAGTTTCCTAAGCAGAGTTGAACTAGATATGGCCCATGTGTGTAGGAAGCACAGTTCTTTTGTTCTGAGCAACCTCACTGTTCGGACCCCATAGGAAACACAGTAGAGTAGAAGAGTGCTCTTTTCTCAAAAGCAGAGTGTGTTTCTTGTAAGGAGAGCTAGCGTTTGTTTCCCAGTCCTAAATGGAGTTGAATCACATGCAGTTTCTTGTCCTACAAGCAAGAGTATTTTTTTCTGGTAAGAAGAGTCACTATTGCGCTCCCATTGTCATACACAGGGCAAATAGCACTGGCGTCTGTTCCTAGCATATACAGTGTATTGGACTGAAGAGGATCTACTGTTCTTGTCAGTTTCCTAAGCAGAATTGTATTAGATATAGCCGTATTTGTAGGAAGCACAGTTCTTTTGTTCTGAGCAAACTCACTGTTCTGGCCCTATAGGAAACACCGTAGAGTAGAAGAGGGCTCTTTTCTCAAAAGCAGAGTGTGTTTCTTGTAAGGCGAGCTAGTGTTTGTTTCCCAGTCCTAAGTGGAGTTGAATCCCATGCAGTTTCTGGTCCTAGGAGCAAGAGGTGTTTTCTGGTAAGGAAAGTCACTATTGTGCTCCCATTTACATACACAGTGCAAATAGCACTCGCGTCTGTTCCCAGCAAGTACAGTGTATTGGACTGAATAGGAGCTACTGTTCTTGTCAGTTTCCTAAGCAGAGTTGAACTACATATGGTCCGTGTGTGTAGGAAGCACAGTTCTTTTGTTCTGAGCAAGCTCACTGTTAGGACCCCAAAGGAAACACAGTAGAGTAGAAGAGTGCTCTTTTCTCAAAAGCAGAGTGTGTTTCTTGTAAGGCGAGCTAGCGTTTGTTTCCCAGTCCTAAATGGAGCTGAATCACATGCAGTTTCTGGTCCTACGAGCAAGAGTTGTTTTTTGGTAAGGAAAGTCACTATTGCGCTCCCATTGCCATACACAGTGCAAATAGCACTCGCGTCTGTTCCCAGCAAGTACAGTGTATTGGACTGAAGAGGAGCTACTGTTCTTGTCAGTTTCCTAAGCAGAGATGAACTAGATATGGCCCATGTGTGTAGGAAGCACAGTTCTTTTGTTCTGAGCAAGCTCAATGTTCTGACCCCATAGGAAACACAGTAGAGTAGAAGAGTGCTCTTTTCTCAAAAGCAGAGTGTGTTTCATGTAAGGCGAGCTAGCGTTAGTTTCCCAGTCCTAAATGGAGTTGAATCACATGCAGTTTCTTGTCCTACGAGCAAGAGTTGTTTTCTGGTAATAAGAGTCACTATTGCGCTCCCATTGTCATACACAGGGCAAATAGCACTGGTGTCTGTTCCCAGAATGTACAGTGTATTGCACTGAACAGGAGCTACTGTTCTTTTCAGTTTCCTAAGCAGAATTGAACTAGATATGGCAGTATTTGTATGAAGCACAGTTCTTTTGTTCTGAGCAATCTCACTGTTCTGGCCCTATAGGAAACACAGTAGAGTAGAAGAGTGCTCTTTTCTCAAAAGCAGAGTGTGTTTCTTGTAAGGCGAGCTAGCATTTGTTTCCCAGTCCTAAAAGGATTTGAATCACATGCAGTTTTTGGTCCTACGAGCAAGAGTTGTTTTCTGGTAAGGAAAGTCACTATAGAGCTCCCATTTCCATACTCAGTGCAAATAGCACTCGCGTCTGTTCCCAGCAAGTACAGTGTATTGGACTGAAGCGGAGCTACTGTTCTTGTCAGTTTCCTAAGCAGAGTTGAACTAGATATGGCCCCTGTGTGTAGGAAGCACAGTTCTTTTGTTCTGAGCAAGCTCACTGTTCGGACCCCATAGGAAAGACATTAGAGTAGAAGAGTGCTCTTTTATGAAAAGCAGAGTGTGTTTCTTGTAAGGCGAGCTAGTGTTTGTTTCCCATTCAGAAATGGAGTTGAATCCCATGCAATTTCTGGTCCTATTAGCAAGAGGTGTTTTCTGATAAGAAGAGTCACTATTGTGCTCCTATTGCCATACACAGTGCAAGTAGCACTCGCGTCTGTTCCCAGCTAGTACAGTGTATTGGACTGAAGAGGAGCTACCGTTCTTGTTCGTTTCCTAAGCAGAGTTGAACTAGATATGGCCCGTGTGTGTAGGAAGCACTGTTCTTTTGTTCTGAGCAAGCTCACTCTTCGGAATCCATAGGAAACACAGTAGAGTAGAAGAGTGCTCTTTTCTCAAAAGCAGAGTGTGTTTCTTGTTACGTGAGCTAGCGTTTGTTTGCCAGTCCTAAATGGAGTTGAATCACATCCTGTTTTTGGTACTACGAGCAAGAGTTGTTTTCTGGTAAGGAAAGTCACTATTGAACTCCCATTGCCATACACAGTGCAAATAGCCGTCACGTCTGTTCCCAGCAAGTACAGTGTATTGGATTGAAGAGGAGCTGCTGTTCTTGTCAATTTCCTAAGCAGAGTTGAAATAGATATGGCCCCTGTGTGTAGGAAGCACAGTTCTTTTGCTCTGAGCAAGCTCACTGTTCCTACCCCATAGGATACACAGTAGAGTAGAATGCTCTTTTCTCAAAAGCAGAGTGTGTTTCATGTAAGGAGAGCTAGCGTTTGTTTCCCAGTCCTAAATGGAGTTGAATCACATACAGTTTCTGGTCCTATGAGCAAGAGTTGTATTCTGGTAAGAAGAGTGACCATTGTGCTCCCATTGTCATACAGAGGGCAAATAGCCCTGGCGTCTGTTTCCAGCATGTACAGTGTATTGGACTGAAGAGGATCTACTGTTTTTTTCAGTTTCCTAAGCAGAATTCTACTAGATATGGCCATATATGTAGGAAGCACATTTCTTTTGTTCTGAGCAAGCTCACTGTTCTGGCCCTATAGGAAACACAGTAGAGTAGAAGAGTGCTCTTTTCTCAAAAGCAGAGTGTGTTTTTTGTAAGGCGAGCTAGCGTTTGTTTCCCAGTCCTAAATGGAGTTGAATCACATGCAGTTTTTGGTCCGACGACCAAGAGTTGTTTTCTGGTAAAAAAAAGTCTCTATTGCGCTCCCATTTACATACACAGTGCAAATAGCACTCGCGTCTGTTCCCAGCAAGTATAGTGTATTGGACTGAAGCGTAGCTACTATTCTTGTCAGTTTACGAAGCAGAGTTGAACTAGATATGGCCCCTGTGTGTAGGAAGCACAGTACTTTTGTTCTGAGCAAGCTCACTGTTCGGACCCCATAGGAAACACAGTAGAGTAGAAGAGTGCTCTTTTCTCAAAAGCAGAGTGTGTTTCTTGTAAGGCGCGCTAGTGTTTGTTTCCCAGTCAGAAATGGAGTTGAATCCCATGCAGTTTCTGGTCCTATGAGTAAGAGTTGTTTTCTGATAAGAAGAGTCACTATTGTGCTCCTATTGCCATACACAGGGCAAAGAGCACTCGCGTCTGTTCCCAGCTAGTACAGTGTATTGGACTGAAGAGGAGCTACCGTTCTTGTCAGTTTCCTAAGCAGAGTTGAACTAGATATGGCCCGTGTGTGTAGGAAGCACAGTTCTTTTGTTCTGAGAAAGCACACTGTTCAGACCCCCTAGGAAACACAGTAGAGTAGAAGAGTGCTCTTTTCTCAAAAGCATAGTGTGTCATGTTAGGCGAGCTAGTGTTTGTTTCCCAGTCCTAAATGGAGTTGAATCACATGCAGATTCTTGTCCTACGAGCAAGAGTTGTTTTCTGATAAGAAGAGTCACTATTGCGCTCCCATTGTCATACACGGTGCAAATAGCTCTGGCGTCTGTTCCAAGCATGTACAGTGTATTGGACTGAACAGGAGCTACTGTTCTTTTCAGTTTCCTAAGCAGAATTGAACTAGATATGGCAGTATTTGTATGAAGCACAGTTCTTTTGTTCTGAGCAAGCTCCTTTTCTGGCCCTATAGGAAACACAGTAGTGTAGAAGAGTACTCTTTTCTCAAAAGCAGAGTGTGCTTCTTGTAAGGCGAGCTAGCATTTGTTTCCCAGTCCTAAATGGAGCTGAATCACATGCAGTTTCTGGTCCTACGAGCAAGAGTTGTTTTCTATAAGGAAAGTCACTATTGTGCTCCCATTGCCATACACAGTGCAAATAGCACTCTCGTCTGTTCCCAGCAAGTACAGTGTATTGGACTGAAGAGGAGCTACTGTTCTTGTCAGTTTTCTAAGCAGAGTTGAACTACATATGGCACGTGTGTGTAGGAAGCACAGTTCTTTTGTTCTGAGCAAGCTCAATGTTCGGACCCTATAGGAAACACAGTAGAGTAGAAGAGTGCTCTTTTCTCAAAAGCAGAGTGTGTTTCTTGTAAGGCGAGCTAGCGTTTGTTTCCCAGTCCTAAATGGAGTTGAATCACATGCAGTTTTTGGTCCTACGAGCAAGAGTTGTTTTCTGGTAATAAAGTCACTGTTGCACTCCCATTGCCATACACAGTGTAAATAGCCCTCGCATCTGTTCCCAGCAAGTACAGTGTATTGGACTGAAGCGGAGCTACTGTTCTTGTCAGTTTCCTAAGCAGAGTTGAACTAGATATGGCACGTGTGTGTAGGAAGCCCAGTTCTTTTGTTCTGAGCAAGCTCACTGTTCGGACCCCATAGTATACACAGCCGAGTAGAAGAGTGCTCTTTTCTCAAAAGCAAAGTGTGTTTCTTGTTACGTGAGCTAGCGTTTGTTTCCTAGTCCTAAAAGGAGTTGAATCACATGCAGTCTCTTGTCCTACAAGCAAGAGTTTTTTTCTGGTAATAAGAGTCACTATTGCGCTCCCATTGTCATACAGAGGGCAAATAGCACTGGCGTCTGTTCCCAGAATGTACAGTGTATTGCACTGAATAGGAGCTACTGTTCTTTTCAGTTTCCTAAGCAGAATTGAACTAGATATGGCAGTATTTGTATGAAGCACAGTTCTTTGTTCTGAGCAAGCTCACTGTTCTGGCCCTATAGGAATCACAGTAGAGTAGAAGAGTGCTCTTTTCTCAAAAGCAGAGTGTGTTTCTTGTAAGGCGAGCTAGCATTTGTTTCCAGTCCTAAACAGAGTTGAATCACATGCAGTTTCTGGTCCTACGAGCAAAAGTTGTTTCTGGTAAGGAAAGTCACTATTGCGCTCCCATTTCCATACTCAGTGCAAATAGAACTCGCGTCTGTTCCCAACAAGTACAGTGTATTGGACTGAAGAGGAGCTACTGTTCTTGTCAGTTTCCTAAGCAGAGTTGAACTAGATATGGCCCATGTGTGTAGGAAGCACAGTTCTTTTGTTCTGAGCAAGCTCACTATTCGGACCCTATAGGAAACACATTAGAGTAAAAGAGTGCTCTTTTCTCAAAAGGAGAGTGTGTTTCTTGTAACGCAGGCTAGTGTTTGTTTTCCAGTCAGAATTGGAGTTGAATCCTATGCAGTTTCTGGTCCTACGAGCAAGAGTTGTTTTCTGGTAAGAAGAGTCACTGTTGTGCTCCCATTGTCATACACAGGGCAAATAGCACTGGCGTCTGTTCCCAGCAAGTACAGTGTATTGGACTGAAGTGGAGCTACTGTTCTTGTCAGTTTCCTAAGCAGAGTTGAACTAGATATGGCCCCTGTGTGTAGGAAGCACAGTTCTTTTGTTCTGAGCAAGCTCACAGTTCGGACCACATAGAAAAGACATTAGAGTAGCAGAGTGCTCTTTTCTCAAAAGCAGAGTGTGTTTCTTATAAGGCGAGCTAGTGTTTGTTTCCCAGTCCTAAATGGAGTTGAATCCCATGCAGTTTCTGGTCCTATGAGCAAGAGTTGTTTTCTGGTAATAAAGTCACTATTGCACTCTCATTGCCATACACATTGCAAATATCACTCGCATCTGTTCCCAGCAAGTACAGTGTATTGGACTGTAGCGGAGCTACTGTTCTTGTTAGTTTCCTAAGCAGAGTTGAACTAGATATGGCCCGTGTGTGTAGGAAGCACAGTTCTTTTGTTCTGAGCAAGCTCACTGTTCGGACCACATAGGAAACACAGTAGAGTAGAAGAGTGCTCTTTTCCCAAAAGCAGAGTGTGTTTTTTGTAAGGCGAGATAGCGTTTGTTTCCCAGTCCTAAATGGAGTTGAATTACATGGAGTTTTTTGTCCTACGACCAAGAGTTGTTTTCTGGTAAGGAAAGTCACTATTGCGCTCCCATTTACATACACAGTGCAAATAGCACTCGTGTCTGTTCCCAGCAAGTACAGTGTATTGGACTGAAGCGGAGTTACTGTTCTTGTCAGTTTCCTAAGCAGAGTTGAACTAGATATGGCCCCTGTGTGTAGGAAGCACAGTTCTTTTGTTCTGAGCAAGCTCACTATTAGGACCCCATAGGAAACACAGTAGAGTAGAAGAGTGCTCTTTTCTCAAAAGCAGAGTGTGTTTCTTGTAAGGCGAGCTAGTGTTTGTTTCCCAGTCAGAAATGGAGTTGAATCCCATGCAGTTTCTGGTCCTATGAGCAAGAGTTGTTTTCTGATAAGAAGAGTCACTATTGTGCTCCTATTGCCATACACAGGGCAAATATCACTCGCGTCTGTTCCCAGCTAGTACAGTGTATTGGACTGAAGCAGAGCTGCTGTTCTTGTCAGTTTCCTAAGCAGAGTTGAACTAGATATGGCCCGTGTGTGTAGGAAGCCCAGTTCTTTTGTTCTGAACAAGCTCACTGTTCGGACCCCATAGGATACACAGTCGAGTAGAAGAGTGCTCTTTTCTCAAAAGCAGAGTGTGTTTCTTGTTACGTGAGCTAGCGTTTGTTTCCCAGTCCTAAATGGAGTTGAATACATGCAGTTTTTGGTCCTACGAGCAAGAGTTGTTTTCTGGTAAGAAGAGTCACTATTGTGCTCCCATTGTCATACAGAGGACAAATAGCCCTGGCGTCTGTTCCCAGCATGTACAGTGTATTGGACTGAAGAGGATCTACTGTTCTTGTCAGTTTCCTAAGCAGAATTCTACTAGATATGGCCATATTTGTAGGAAGCACATTTCTTTTGTTCTGAGCAAGCTCACTGTTCTGGCCCTATAGGAAACACAGTAGAGTAGAAGAGTGCTCTTTTGTCAAAAGCAGAGTGTGTTTTTTGTAAGGCTAGCTAGCGTTTGTTTCCCAGTCCTAAATGGAGTTGAATCACATGCAGTTTTTGGTCCTACGACCAAGAGTTGTTTTCTGGTAAAGAAAGTCTCTATTGCGCTCCCATTTACATACACAGTGCAAATAGCACTCTCGTTTGTTCCCAGCAAGTATAGTGTATTGGACTGAAGCGGAGCTACTGTTCTTGTCAGTGCCTGAAGCAGAGTTGAACTAGATATGGCCCCTGTGTGTAGGAAGCACAGTACTTTTGTTCTGAGCCAGCTCACTGTTCGGACCCCATAGGAAACACAGTAGAGTAGAAGAGTGCTCTTTTCTCAAAAGCAGAGTGTGCTTCTTGTAAGGCGAGCTAGTGTTTGTTTCCCAGTCAGAAATGGAGTTGAATCCCATGCAGTTTCTGGTCCTATGAGCAAGAGTTGTTTTCTGATATGAAGGGTCACTATTTTGCTCCTATTGCCATGCACAGTGCAAAGAGCACTCGCGTCTGTTCCTAGCTAGTACAGTGTATTGGACTGAGGAGGAGCTACCGTTCTTGTCAGTTTCCTAAGCAGAGTTGAACTTTATATGGCCCGTGTGTGTAGGAAGCACAGTTCTTTTGTTCTGAGCAAGCACACTGTTCAGACCCCCTAGGAAACACAGTAGAGTAGAAGAGTGCTCTTTTCTCAAAAGCATAGTGCGTTTCTTGTTAGGCGAGCTAGCGTTTGTTTCCCAGTCCTAAATGGAGTTGAATCCCATGCAGATTCTTGTCCTACGAGCAAGAGTTGTTTTCTGATAAGAAGAGTCACTATTGTGCTGCCATTGTCATACACGGTGCAAATAGCTCTGGCGTCTGTTCCCAGCATGTACAGTGTATTGGACTGAAAAGGAGCTACTGTTCTTTTCAGTTTCCTAAGCAGAATTGAACTAGATATGGCAGAATTTGTATGAAGCACAGTTCTTTTGTTCTGAGCAAGCTCACTGTTCTGGACCTATAGGAAACACAGTAGAGTAGAAGAGTGCTCTTTTCTCAAAAGCAGAGTGTGCTTCTTGTAAGGCGAGTTAGCGTTTGTTTCCCAGTCCTAAATGGAGTTGAATCACATGCAGTTTTTGGTCCTACGAGCAAGAGTTGTTTTCTGGTAATAAAGTCACTATTTGCTCCCATTGCCAAACACAATGCAAATAGCACTCGCATCTGTTCCCAGCAAGTACAGTGTATTGGACTGAAGCAGAGCTACTGTTCTTGGCAGTTTCCTAAGCAGAGATGAACTAGATATGGCCGGTGTGTGTAGGAAGCACAGTTATTTTGTTCTGAGCAAGCACACTGTTCAGACCCCCTAGGAAACACAATGTAGAGTAGAAGAGAGCTCTTTTCTCAAAAGCAGAGTGTGTTTTTTGTAAGACAAGATAGCGTTTGTTTCCCAGTCCTAAATGGAGTTGAATCACATGCAGTTTTTTGTCCTACGGCCAAGAGTTGTTTTCTGGTAAGGAAAGTCACTATTGTGGTCCCATTTACATACACAGTGCAAATAGCACTCGCGTCTGTTCCCAGCAAGTACAGTGTATTGGACTGAATAGGAGCTACTGTTCTTGTCAGTTTCCTAAGCAGAGTTGAACTATATATGGTCCGTGTGTGTAGGAAGCACAGTCGTTTTGTTCTGAGCAAGCTCACTGTTCGGACCCCAAAGGAAACACAGTAGAGTAGAAGAGTGCTCTTTTCTCAAAGCAGAGTGTGTTTCTTGTAAGGCGAGCTAGCATTTGTTTCCCAGTCCTAAATGGAGCTGAATCACATGCAGTTTCTGGTCCTACGAGCAAGAGTTGTTTTCTATAAGGAAAGTCACTATTGTGCTCCCATTGCCATACACAGTGCAAATAGCACTCGTGTCTGTTCCCAGCAAGTACAGTGTATTGGACTGAAGCGGAGCTACTGTTCTTGTCAGTTTCCTAAGCAGAGTTGAACTAGATATGGCCCCTGTGTGTAGGAAGCACAGTTCTTTTGTTCTGAGCAAGCTCACTGTTCGGACCCCATAGGAAACACAGTAGAGTAGAAGAGTGCTCTTTTCTCAAAAGCAGAGTGTGTTTCTTGTAAGGCGAGCTAGCATTTGTTTCCCCAGTCCTAAATGGAGTTGAATCACATGCAGATTCTTGTCCTACGAGCAAGAGTTGTTTTCTGGTAAGAAGAGTCACTATTGCGCTCCCATTGTCATACACAGGGCAAATAGCTCTGGCATCTGCTCACAGCATGTACAGTGTATTGGACTGAACAGGAGCTACTGTTCTTTTCAGTTTCCTAAGCAGAATTGAACTAGATATAGGCAGTATTTGTATGCAGCACAGTTCTTTTGTTCTGAGCAAGCTCACTGTTCTAGCACTATAGGAAACACAGTAGAGTAGAAGAGTGCTCTTTTCTCAAAAGCAGAGTGTGTTTCTTGTAAAGCGAGCTAGCGTTTGTTTCCCAGTCCTAAATGGAGTTGAATCACATCCTGTTTTTGGTACTTGGAGCAAGAGTTGTTTTCTGGTAAGGAAAGTCACTATTGCACTCCCATTGCCATACACAGTGCAAATAGCACTCGCGTCTGTTCCCAGCTAGTACAGTGTATTGGACTGAAGAGGAGCTACCGTTCTTGTCAGTTTCCTAAGCAGAGTTGAACTAGATATGGCCCGTGTGTGTAGGAAGCACAGTTCTTTTGTTCTGAGCAAGCTCACTCTTCGGACCCCATAGGAAACACAGTAGAGTAGAAGAGTGCTCTTTTCTCAAAAGCAGAGTGTGTTTCTTGTAAGGCAAGCTAGCGTTTGTTTCCCAGTCCTAAATGGATTTGAATCACATCCTGTTTTTGGTACTTGGAGCAAGAGTTGTTTTCTGGTAAGGAAAGTCACTATTGCACTCCCATTGCCAAACACAGTGCCAATAGCACTCGCGTCTGTTCCCAGGAAGTACAGTGTATTGGACTGAAGAGGAGCTGCTGTTCTTGTCAATTTCCTAAGCAGAGTTGAACTAGATATGGCCCCTGTGTGTAGGAAGCACAGTTCTTTTGTTCTGAGCAAGCTCACTGTTCCGACCCCATAGGATACACAGTAGAGTAGAAGAGTGCTCTTTTCTCAAAAGCAGAGTGTGTTTCTTGTAAGGAGAGGTAGCGCTTGTTTCCCAGACCTAAATGGAGTTGAATCACATACAGTTTCTGGTCCTACGAGCAAGAGTTGTTTTCTGGTAAGAAGAGTCACTATTGTGCTCCCATTGTCATACAGAGTGCAAATAGCACTCGAGTCTGTTCCCGGCAAGTACAGTGTATTGGACTGAAAAGGAGCTACTGTTCTTGTTAGTTTCCTAAGCAGAGTTGAACTACATATGGTCCATGTGTGTAGGAAGCACAGTTCTTTTTTTCTGAGCAAGCTCACTGTTCGGACCCCATAGGAAACACAGTAGAGTAGAAGACTGCTCTTTTCTCAAAAGCAGAGTGTATTTCTTGTAAGGCGAGCAAGCGTTTGTTTCCCAGTCCTAAATGGAGTTGAATCACATGCAGTTTTTGGTCCTACGAGCAAGAGTTGTTTTCTGGTAATAAAGTCACTGTTGCGATCCCATTGCCATACACAGTGTAAATAGCACTCGCATCTGTTCCCAGCAAGTACAGTGTATTGGACTGAAGCGGAGCTACTGTTCTTGTCAGTTTCCGAAGCAGAGTTGAACTAGATATGGCCCCTTTGTGTAGGAAGCCCAGTTCTTTTGTTCTGAGCAAGCTCACTATTCGGACCCCATAGGAAACACAGTAGAGTAGAAGAGTGCTCTTTTCTAAAAAGCAGAGTGTGTTTCTTGTAAGGTGAGCTAGTGTTTGTTTCCCAGTCAGAAGTGGAGTTTTAATCCCATGCAGTTTCTTGTCCTATGAGTAAGAGTTGTTTTCTGATAAGAAGAGTCACTATTGTGCTCCTATTGCCATACACAGGGCAAATAGCACTCGAGTCTGTTCCCAGCTAGTACAGTGTATTGGACTGAAGAGGAGATACCGATCTTGTCAGTTTCCTAAGCAGAGTTGAACTAGATATGGCCCGTGTGTGTAGGAAGCACAGTTCTTTTGTTCTGAGCAAGCTCAGTGTTCGGACCCCATAGGAAACAGAGTAGAGTAGAAGAGTGCTCTTTTCTCAAAAGCAGAGTGTGTTTCTTGTAAGGCGAGCTAGCCTTTTTTTCCCAGTCCTAAATGGAGTTGAATCACATCCAGTTTTTGGTACTACGAGCAAGAGTTGTTTTCTGGTAATAAAGTCACTATTGCGCTCCCATTGCCATACACAGTGCAAATAGCACTCGCGTCTGTTCCCAGCAAGTACAGTGTATTGGACTGAAGAGGAGCTACTGTTCTTGTCAGTTTCCTAAGCAGAGATGAACTAGATATGGCCCGTGTGTGTAGGAAGCACAGTACTTTTGTTCGGAGCAAGCTCACTGTTCAGACCCCCTAGAAAACACAGTAGAGTAGAAGAGTGCTCTTTTCTCAAAAGCAGAGTGTGTTTTTTGTAAGGCAAGATAGCGTTTGTTTCCCAGTCCTAAATGGAGTTGAATCACATGCAGTTTTTTGTCCTACGACCAAGAGTTGTTTTCTGGTAAGGAAAGTCACTATTTCGCTCCCATTTCCATACTCAGTGCAAATAGCACTCGCGTCTGTTCCCAGCAAGTGCAGTGTATTGGACTGAAGCGGAGCTACTGTTCTTATCAGTTTCCTAAGCAGAGTTGAACTATATATGGCCCCTGTGTGTAGGAAGCACAGTTCTTTTGTTCTGAGCAAGCTCACTATTCGGACCCCGTATGAAACACAGTAGAGTAGAAGAGTGCTCTTTTCTCAAAATCAGAGTGTCTTTCTTGTAAGGCGAGCTAGTGTTTGTTTCCCAGTCAGAAATGGAGTTGAATCCCATGCAGTTTCTGGTCCTATGAGCAAGAGTTGTTTTCTGATAGGAAGAGTCACTATTGTGCTCCTATTGCCATACACAGTGCAAATAGCACTGGCGTCTGTTCCCAGCAATTACAGTGTATTGGACTGAATAGGAGCTACTGTTCTTGTCAGTTTCCTAAGCAGAGTTGAACTACATATGGTCCGTGTGTGTAGGAAGCACAGTTCTTTTGTTCTGAGCAAGCTCACTGTTCGGACCCCATAGGAAACACAGTAGAGTAGAAGAGTGCTCTTTTCTCAAAAGCAGAGTGTGTTTCTTGTAAGGTGAGCTAGCGTTTGTTTCCCAGTCCTAAATGGAGTTGAATCACATCCAGTTTTTGTTCCTACGAGCTAGAGTTGCATTCTGGTAATAAAGTCACTGTTGCGCTCCCATTGCCATACACAGTGTAAATAGCACTCGCATCTGTTCCCAGCAAGTACAGTGTATTGGACTGAAGCGGAGCTACTGTTCTTGTCAGTTTCCTAAGCAGAGTTGAACTAGATATGGTCCGTGTGTGTAGGAAGCCCAGTTCTTTTGTTCTGAGCAAGCTCACTGTTCGGACCCCATAGGATACACAGATGAGTAGAAGAATGCTCTTTTCTCAAAAGCATAGTGCGTTTCTTGTTAGGCGAGCTAGCGTTTGTTTCCCAGTCCTAAATGGAGTTGAATCCCATGCAGATTCTTGTCCTACGAGCAAGAGTTGTTTTCTGATAAGAAGAGTCACTATTGTGCTGCCATTGTCATACACGGTGCAAATAGCTCTGGCGTCTGTTCCCAGCATGTACAGTGTATTGGACTGAAAAGGAGCTACTGTTCTTTTCAGTTTCCTAAGCAGAATTGAACTAGATATGGCAGAATTTGTATGAAGCACAGTTCTTTTGTTCTGAGCAAGCTCACTGTTCTGGACCTATAGGAAACACAGTAGAGTAGAAGAGTGCTCTTTTCTCAAAAGCAGAGTGTGCTTCTTGTAAGGCGAGTTAGCGTTTGTTTCCCAGTCCTAAATGGAGTTGAATCACATGCAGTTTTTGGTCCTACGAGCAAGAGTTGTTTTCTGGTAATAAAGTCACTATTTGCTCCCATTGCCAAACACAATGCAAATAGCACTCGCATCTGTTCCCAGCAAGTACAGTGTATTGGACTGAAGCAGAGCTACTGTTCTTGGCAGTTTCCTAAGCAGAGATGAACTAGATATGGCCGGTGTGTGTAGGAAGCACAGTTATTTTGTTCTGAGCAAGCACACTGTTCAGACCCCCTAGGAAACACAATGTAGAGTAGAAGAGAGCTCTTTTCTCAAAAGCAGAGTGTGTTTTTTGTAAGACAAGATAGCGTTTGTTTCCCAGTCCTAAATGGAGTTGAATCACATGCAGTTTTTTGTCCTACGGCCAAGAGTTGTTTTCTGGTAAGGAAAGTCACTATTGTGGTCCCATTTACATACACAGTGCAAATAGCACTCGCGTCTGTTCCCAGCAAGTACAGTGTATTGGACTGAATAGGAGCTACTGTTCTTGTCAGTTTCCTAAGCAGAGTTGAACTATATATGGTCCGTGTGTGTAGGAAGCACAGTCGTTTTGTTCTGAGCAAGCTCACTGTTCGGACCCCAAAGGAAACACAGTAGAGTAGAAGAGTGCTCTTTTCTCAAAAGCAGAGTGTGTTTCTTGTAAGGCGAGCTAGCATTTGTTTCCCAGTCCTAAATGGAGCTGAATCACATGCAGTTTCTGGTCCTACGAGCAAGAGTTGTTTTCTATAAGGAAAGTCACTATTGTGCTCCCATTGCCATACACAGTGCAAATAGCACTCGTGTCTGTTCCCAGCAAGTACAGTGTATTGGACTGAAGCGGAGCTACTGTTCTTGTCAGTTTCCTAAGCAGAGTTGAACTAGATATGGCCCCTGTGTGTAGGAAGCACAGTTCTTTTGTTCTGAGCAAGCTCACTGTTCGGACCCCATAGGAAACACAGTAGAGTAGAAGAGTGCTCTTTTCTCAAAAGCAGAGTGTGTTTCTTGTAAGGCGAGCTAGCATTTGTTTCCCAGTCCTAAATGGAGTTGAATCACATGCAGATTCTTGTCCTACGAGCAAGAGTTGTTTTCTGGTAAGAAGAGTCACTATTGCGCTCCCATTGTCATACACAGGGCAAATAGCTCTGGCATCTGCTCACAGCATGTACAGTGTATTGGACTGAACAGGAGCTACTGTTCTTTTCAGTTTCCTAAGCAGAATTGAACTAGATATGGCAGTATTTGTATGCAGCACAGTTCTTTTGTTCTGAGCAAGCTCACTGTTCTAGCACTATAGGAAACACAGTAGAGTAGAAGAGTGCTCTTTTCTCAAAAGCGGAGTGTGTTTCTTGTAAGGCGAGCTAGTGTTTGTTTCCCAGTCAGAAATGGAGTTGAATCCCATGCAGTATCTGGTCCTACGAGCAAGAGGTGTTTTCTGGTAAGGAAAGTTACTATTGTGCTCCCATTTATATACACAGTGCAAATAGCACTCGCGTCTGTTCCCAGCAAGTACAGTGTATTGGACTGAATAGGAGCTACTGTTCTTGTCAGTTTCCTAAGCAGAGTTGAACTACATATGGTCCGTGTGTGTATGAAGCACATTCTTTTGTTCTGAGCAAGCTCACTGTTTGGACCCCATAGGAAACACAGTAGAGTAGAAGAGTGCTCTTTTCTCAAAAGCAGAGTGTGTTTCTTGTAAAGCGAGCTAGCGTTTGTTTCCCAGTCCTAAATGGAGTTGAATCACATCCTGTTTTTGGTACTTGGAGCAAGAGTTGTTTTCTGGTAAGGAAAGTCACTATTGCACTCCCATTGCCATACACAGTGCAAATAGCACTCGCGTCTGTTCCCAGCTAGTACAGTGTATTGGACTGAAGAGGAGCTACCGTTCTTGTCAGTTTCCTAAGCAGAGTTGAACTAGATATGGCCCGTGTGTGTAGGAAGCACAGTTCTTTTGTTCTGAGCAAGCTCACTCTTCGGACCCCATAGGAAACACAGTAGAGTAGAAGAGTGCTCTTTTCTCAAAAGCAGAGTGTGTTTCTTGTAAGGCAAGCTAGCGTTTGTTTCCCAGTCCTAAATGGATTTGAATCACATCCTGTTTTTGGTACTTGGAGCAAGAGTTGTTTTCTGGTAAGGAAAGTCACTATTGCACTCCCATTGCCAAACACAGTGCCAATAGCACTCGCGTCTGTTCCCAGGAAGTACAGTGTATTGGACTGAAGAGGAGCTGCTGTTCTTGTCAATTTCCTAAGCAGAGTTGAACTAGATATGGCCCCTGTGTGTAGGAAGCACAGTTCTTTTGTTCTGAGCAAGCTCACTGTTCCGACCCCATAGGATACACAGTAGAGTAGAAGAGTGCTCTTTTCTCAAAAGCAGAGTGTGTTTCTTGTAAGGAGAGGTAGCGCTTGTTTCCCAGACCTAAATGGAGTTGAATCACATACAGTTTCTGGTCCTACGAGCAAGAGTTGTTTTCTGGTAAGAAGAGTCACTATTGTGCTCCATTGTCATACAGAGTGCAAATAGCACTCGAGTCTGTTCCCGGTCAGTACAGTGTATTGGACTGAAAAGGAGCTACTGTTCTTGTTAGTTTCCTAAGCAGAGTTGAACTACATATGGTCCATGTGTGTAGGAAGCACAGTTCTTTTTTTCTGAGCAAGCTCACTGTTCGGACCCCATAGGAAACACAGTAGAGTAGAAGACTGCTCTTTTCTCAAAAGCAGAGTGTATTTCTTGTAAGGCGAGCAAGCGTTTGTTTCCCAGTCCTAAATGGAGTTGAATCACATGCAGTTTTTGGTCCTACGAGCAAGAGTTGTTTTCTGGTAATAAAGTCACTGTTGCGATCCCATTGCC
>NW_026738183.1:0-23559 GCF_949786415.1 Peromyscus eremicus
TAACTGATCCCACGTGATCCTCGACTCTTAATCATCACACCCTCATGTAATCTCCTCTCCTCGAGTGTTGAATAGGCAGGGTGACTCGTTTTTGACCAATAGGTTATGATAAGAGTGATGGGGATGTCAATACCATGGGTTACAAAAGCCTGGGACCTCCAGAGTGTTTGCGGACCGTCACTTTCCCAGCTTCCACACTTTGGGGGTAGGGGTGGGGCAGAGTACCTGGAAATGAAGAGGACAGTCTGTAGCTGGAGTTTTCTCCAGTCCTGCCTGGCCCACGGTCAGGACAAATCTCTCCCACCCGCCAGTCCTGCAGCTGTTCAGACCCAACCGAGTAAACACACAGAGACTTATATTGCTTACAAACTGTATGGCCGTGGCAGGCTTCTTGTTATCTAGTTCTTCTATCTTAAATTAACCCATTTCTATAAATATATACCTTGCTAAATAGCTCATGGTTTATCAGTATCTTACATGTTGCTACTCATGGCGGCGGCTGGCAGCGTCTCCTGACTCAGCCTTCCTGTTCCCAGAATTCTCTTCTCTGCTTGTCCTGCTTATACTTTCTGCCTGGCTACTGGCCAATCAGCATTTTATTTATACAGAGCGATATCCACAGCAACGGTCTTTGGCCAACAACCTGGAGGGATTGCCAACCGCACGGAGTGTGGAAGTAGATCCTTCCCAAGGTAGACTCTCAGATGAGACTGTAGACCCCGGGCCAACACCTTCACCGTAACCTTGTAATGGATTACAAAACAGAGGCCCTAACTGAGACCTAGCTGCATTTTTGCCCCATAGCAACCAGGACCCTGTTTTTAGTGGCTAAAATCACTTTGAGATCATTTGTTTCACGGGCAAATACGGTGGTTCCCCCTCACCACTTGTCTCACTTCTCCCGTTCTCCCCAGGAGAACCTGGGGAGAACTTTATTTTTAAAAAGCCCCCTCCCTCCTGCATGATCTTTCCTCACACATAGATCCATAGTCTGAGGTCCCCTTACCATGAGACCTGTCCCCTCTGTCACCTTCCTCCAGTGGCAGCTTTTCTTCCCTCACGGCTACCACTTCAGGGTGACGAAGTCCGTTTGTCCCCCACGGTCCCTGTCCCCTCGTCTTCACCGAGCAGTGCTCCCATCTTGGTTGAGAGGAGCAGTTCCTCTTGTTATTTTCTTCACCTCTGAGTCGTCATGTTGTCAGACTGAGATTGTCACATACACTTTCATGAATGGAACCGGGCGTCGCCTTTAGGAGACCCTTGTAGCCTGTGATCATGTGCTCCTTTATACACACCCATGAGACACAACGTTCAGAAATCCCCCTGGGAGCATGGATGAAGAGAAAGGAGGAAGCTTGAATTGTGGCTGATGAAAAACAGGGCCACATGGGCACATGGTTTGCTTTTCTAGACAGTGATAGCATTTTAGTAACCAGATGGATTGTTAAGTTAGAAAGAATGTTGGTTCTACCCTAGTGGACTTCAAGTGGTTCAGATTTGGGGCAAACTGATTTTCTTCATGCCTCCTAGCTTACTCATCTGTAAAATAGGAATAAAAGTAAGAATACTTAGCTTATAGAACTTGTGGTAGATTAATGGGGCTGGAAAGGGTTTTTTTTTTTTTTTTTTTTGACACTTCTCTTATTGACAGACAAAATCCATGGCTGTTTTCCCAGATCTTGGATACATGAACTGTTTGGCTGACAGAAGACAGTCGAATGTGTCCCCTTCTGAGCCCAGGTCACAAAAGACAGGCAGCTTCAATTTCTTTTTTCTTGGAAGGCTTTATAAAAACATAGCCAGAGACGGCCATGCTGGAGTTTGAGTATTAGCCATCTCTGCAGAGCTAATCACAGCATAGCCCTCTAGCTGTGATCTTGACAAGCACACAAAGGAAGCCATCTTGTAGTCACCAACCAGCCTACACCCATGAGTATCAGTGTCCTTATGGCAGCTGATGTCTCAGGGAACAGAGTCTGGTCAAATCCGTGACTGACAGGATCATGAGATCTGATGAGGATTGCTTTAAGCTGGCCAGTGAACAGCAAGAAGACAACTAGGAAAGAATTTTGTAGCCGGGAGTGGGCTGTGATCTAAGGACTGTAAAGCACGAGTTTGATATTGGCTTTGTGACTGGGCCTCGGTTGAAGTGGGAAGACCTTGAGGAGCCTGTGAATGATGCTAGAAGGCCACAGAAGAAGTGACTGGGGAGACATGGAAGGCTAGGGAAACTGGAAACTATGATCCTTGAAGAAAACCGATGTCATGTTACAGTCACATGGAAAACAGACAGCCAATCAGCAGGTTTACCTAGAGACATTTCCTGATAGTGCTCAAGGTGCGAATCCAAACCAATCCAATTCTTTTTTTTTTCTATTTATGATAAGCCATGGATAAAAAGATTAAGCTTAAAAAAAGAGAGAAGTTTATGGTGTTCAAACACATTTTTAAAAGGAACTATCAAGGAGTTTTAAGATAAAAGTGAGCCCACAGTCACGGTCAGAGCTAAACCCCATCTGAGATGTATTTTGGTGCATGTATTGGTGTGTGATGGAAGGTTTAAATGCTGTAATTCACAGGATCCAGATTTAGCACAAAATTTGATTTTACATATTGGCCACAGCCTTCATGGAATGTTAGCAGAGGTCCAGGTAGGAAAACCAAACAAAAGTAACACTTAGTTGAATCACTTTGTTAGAAAATTATAAGAAAATGCTCATTGAATTTTCCCCATCATTAGAAAGAGAAAAGAAATAATGAAAATTGACAATAAAGATACAGAGAGCAAATTCTCAATTTCAATTTGCCTCGCTGAATGACACCTCTTAGATAGTTTATGAAAGGTAAATTACATTTGAAATGAAATCTTTTAAATGGGTTATCTTTGGGGTGGTGATTTTGCACACCTTAAAAATACATTCTCTGTATTGGTGGTGGGTTGGGTAGAAAGATGAATTCTGAAGGAGTTGAGAGAAAAATAATTTCAGGAGGTAATGGATGAACTCGGTCAGGAAGATTAATCAGGGCAGTTGCAAGAGAGTGCCACATCCATAACTGGAGTAGAGCTAAATATCTGATTGTAATTAAAACTTTAGGTTTCTAATGGCTGCATGAAAGATATTTTAATAAACGTGAAATGCACTTTCTAAATGGCATGCTAACTTTTAATGACTTGGGTGTTTTGTTTGATTAGTAACCTGGACTGTTAAATTAAAGCCAACTGCAAGGGCATGATAAAATATTGATGGTTTCAGGCAAATGAATTGGGGAAGTTATGCTTGACAGCCTCTTTGTATCATTAAGGATTTTAACTGGTGGAAAATATATATTGCTGGTGCTTAAAGACAGTTAAAGGGGATCTTCCTGTTTATACGACCTCGTTTTAATTTTACAGTAATAATAAGGGGGAAACCTGAATTATTCACAGATGGTTGGTCAAGAGAGGTCACTTAATTAAAAAAAGTGTTATTTTAATTACACCTGTTCACATTCCTGGAATAGGAAATTAAATATTTGGAGGCATTTGATTACCTCTGTTTCACAGAGTAGCTGGACTTCTGCTGACTCGTGTGAAGACCTGAGGCTGCTGTGTGGAGCTTTTACTTCTTGCTAATAGATTGCTGTGCTTAAAAAAAAATTAAGAATCAAAAGTAATCATTTCATTTAAAGCTTATAAATAATACAAGAAAAAATAATATAATTTTATGGGCATATGTGTACATATACATATAAACACATTACACACATATATAAACACCAAATTTTTGGAGTTTTTTTTTTGTGTGTGTATGGATGTTTTGCCTTCATGTATATCTGTGAACTACTGGACATGCAATATCATTGGATATAAGAGGGCATCAGATTCCCTGGGCCCTGTAGTTACAGACCATTCATGGTCAGCTGCCCTGTGGGGGCTGGGAATCGAACCTTTGTCCTCTAGAAGAGCAGCCAGTGCTTTTAACTGCTAAGCCATCTCTCCAGGCCCTGTATGTATAGTATATGTGCATATGCAAGACAGTTTATAGCAGGGTATGAAGGAAAATACAAGTAGCATTCTCAGGTAGCTACATCTCTGTTAAGACCTTACCTGTGTGAAAGAATAGAAAAGGGAAACTTTGAGACCACGGAGGAATTCGGAGGAGGATGTTAGGATGATGGTTCCAGGTAGCTGAAGTACTGTGTACCTAGGTACTCCCTTATACATATGGAAGCCATTTGTATCATCTCAATTAAGAGGGCTTTGTAAAGTATGAGAAGGATCCCACCCCTCACCACAGGCAAGGGGGAGATGGTTCTGATGGCATGGGCCTAGGAGAGCTGACTCCGCCTCTTACCAGAGGGAGGCAGTCCAGTGGCCCCATTGACCAGCTCAGCTACCACCCAGACCCACATCCTGGGCCTTGGGTTGGCCCACCCTAATAACCCCATCCGTGACCTGCTGGAGTGCATGAAGGGACTAGTCTTGCGGAATGATAGCTGCAGGATCTCCATGACTCTGAGCAACAGCAGGACATCTGAAAGCAGTTTCAGTGAGGGTCCAGTGATGATGGTATGCCAGAGGCCAGAGGCCTTGAATCTGACCAATGACTCTTTGCAATGAGCATCTTGCTGGTGGAGCTGATTGGACAAAAGGGTGTATTGTGTGACACACTGCAGCTCCCGATGCCACACTAGGATGAATGCAGATGTGTTGGAAAGATGGTGGAGAGAGCTGGGTTTATTAATTAAAATTTTTTGGGGGGGTTCTTTTGGGGTAGAATGCTGCAGGGGTGAGAAGTGGATATGGAGGGATTGGGAGGTGAGTGGGATTGGAGTGTATGATGGGAAATTTCCAAAGAATCAATAAAGAATTACGTTTAAAAAAAAAGTATGGGAAGGACACCTAGGAGAGTGACAGGATAGCCTCTTGAGAGGGGCTGGCTCTTTTCTAGGGTGTTGACCTTTGGGTGTTTCAGGATTATAGTTGGTTTGGGGTTGGAAGGATCCAGGACAATTCTCATGCAAGCATGCATGGTCACATAACATTCTGATTGATTTGCAAGAGGCTGAATATAATTAATTCACATATTGCCAGTTACTTGTGTTACTCTGAACTAATTTATGTGCCTTTTTGGCCCACTTGCTGTAAAAATGCAGACAATTATTCTATATAAGAGTTGTTCAGATTAAATAATCTGCAACTGCTGTACAATATTAATAAAGTTATAAAACTTAAATTTTTTTTTCCCAAGATAGGGTTTCTCTGTGTAGTCCTGGCTGTCCAGGAATTCACTCTGTATACCAGGCTTGCCTTGGACTCAGATCCACCTGCCTTTGCCTCCTGACTTCTGGGATTAAAAGTGTGCACCACCACCATGACACTAGCCTCTCAGGGAGGGGGCGGGCAGGGGGAGGGAGGAGCCAGCGCCAGCATGCCATGATCTAAGTTACACAGCAGTTTTTTTGCTCATGCATATAGAAAAGGTTACAGACGGACAATAAGGACAGATTCAGACAAAAAAGAGCCTCTAAATACATCACAGTGTGTTTAAAAATATATGTAGGCTCGGGAGAGAAAAGAAAAAGGGTAAAGAAAGTCCTTAAAAAAGAAATAGAGTTATAAAAAAATATAATAAGCCACATAAAGATGAAACTACACAGAGAGTCTGGATATTATTGTGTTGTTTTTAAAAATTTTGACTGCTAAAAGACTTTGGATTATGAAAATCACTATATTAAACCAACACATATATATTTTAAAAACATCTTAACTTCAAAATTTAATTCAAAAGATATGTTACTTTGGGAAAGAGGTTCTGCTTTTATTTCCACTGGAAATGAAAGGATTTGGGTCATTCTGGGTTAAGAAAAATCAGGTTTGCTTGAGGAAGACTCCCTGAAAAATCTCTGGTGGGAATGGATGGCCCAGATGATCCAACATTTCAGAGCATCTCTGTTGCAGTTTCCTCTGAGTTCTGCATCCAGAACAGCTTCAAGGCTGCTGGCTGAGATGATCCAGCCTCACAGACTACTCCAGTCAGGACTTGACCATAATCCTAAATTTTCTCAAGGTCCTCTAAAAATTAGCAGCACCTCCAATTAACAGTCTAGAGAACTATGCCCACATTTCCAAAAAATGGAGTATGAATGTTTGTATTTGTTTAGGGGTTTGGTTACAAATTGTTATTGGTCATAGTTTAAAAAAAAGGCTAAACAAAGGAGTTAAATTCAGAGACCTCTTTCTAAAAGAAGGGGGATGTGATATAGAAATGACAGGGTAAAAGGGTAGATTATTGAATCCACTTTAATCCCCCCCAAAACCAACTATTAATCTTACATATTTATATTGGTATAGATTTTAGTTTATTGATACAAATTTAAAGTTAATTTTATTATACATATATTTCTACTCTTGTTTAAGATATTATGTTTATGCAACTCATTTAAAAATGTAATGTATAATTAAGAAATACATACTAATAGTCATCTATAATAGTTAAACTTATAGTAGTGTTAGTTAGGATTTCTAGGTATACAGAGATATATTTCAGATAGATAGGTAATCTTCAAACACTTTAAAGACCTATAGAACATGGCATTTAAAATGTTTTAATAACTTAGACTTTTCATGACAGTGAGACATGTCTGTTCCTGGCAGCACTGATGTACTCCAGAGAAGATGATGGGCATCAAAGAAACTCCACATGGAGTTTTTTTCTAAATTAATTTTTTTATTCATTAAACATACCAATTACAGATCCCCCCTTCCCTCCTCCCACCCCTCCAGCCTCCCCTCAACCCAGAGTTTGCTATCTTTATGACAAAAGCTAGCCATATGGACAAAGAAACTGCCCTTGCCTCAGTTGCTGACAGTTACTGTCCAAACTGGACCAGCAGGACACAAGAAAGGCAACTGCCGAACTTTGCCAAGACAAGTTAGGACAGTCCTTCAAAATTCCCTGCTTCACAGGAAAGTCTGTCAGATATGCTAGGCTTATAGGTCAAAGATGGATGCCCCAACATTGCAGAGAAACTTTGGGTGACTGTCTAGGCAATCTGATGTCCCTGTCATTAGGTAACATTTCATCATTCTGGAGTCTTTGATGGAGTTGAAGACTAGATAGTAATAATTATAATTTTTCTTAGTTATAATAAAAAGGTAAATTAGATATAAAACTTTGGACTCACCAAGATAGGATGGATAATTAAATGTTTTCTCTGATTTTGTCAAATACAAATAGACTGGATATTCTAACTGTAATTCTTACTTGATAATTGTTTTTGTTGTGTATAATCTTACTATGTTAAAGCTAAAATCTTTTTAATTAGACAAAAAGGGGAAAATGCTGTGGAATAATCCTCTTGTACACAGTAAAGAGGTTTAATAAAATTGGTTTAATAAAATGTTGACTGGCCAGTAGCCAGGCAGGAAGTATAGGTGGGGTGACCAGACTAAGAATGATGGGAAGGAGAAGGGCAGAGTTAGGAGACACCAGCCAGTTGCAAAGGGAGCAGGAGATGAACATTCTATGCTGATAAAGGTACTGCCATGTGGCAAAGCATAAATAGAAACATGGGTTAATTTAAGTGTAAGAGTTTGCTAGTAACAAGCCTGAGCTATCGGCCAAGAATTTATAATTTATATTCAGCCTCTGTGTGTTTATTTGGGATTGGGCAATTGGGATGGGAAACATCTGTTTACAAGGCTCTCATGCTTAGACTGCCACAACATCTTCCTGAGGATTCTCCTAGCCTCTAGCTTGTGTCCTTTCTCATCTAGCTTTCATGCTGCTCAAGCACTGATTTATAGTCTATGCTGTCACCTGATGTGTCCATGAGTGTCTCATTGGCCACCGTCTGACCTACTGTTTTATTAGACACTTTGTCTTAACTTTGGTCAAAGCCTTTCCTACATTTGCTCTCCCTAATTTTCCCAACAATATTCCCCTTCACCCCCAAGCACACATCTATCTCCTTCTGTGCAAATTTCTCAACTCCCTGTTCAGGTTTTTTTTTTTTTTTTTTTTTTTTTTTTTTTTTAAATATGGTCTCACTGTGTAAACCAGGCTGACCTCAAACTCACAGAGATCTGTTTGCCTCTGTCTCCTGAGTTCTGGGATTAAAGGTTTCTGTTCAGTATTTCTTCAGTTCAAGCCTCTCTCTCTCTCTTTCTCTCTTATCTTCTCTCTCTCTCTCTCTCTCTCTCTGTCTGTCTGTCTGTCTCTCTCATTCTCTCTTCATTCATTTCATCAGGAAATAGTGCTTGTGTGCCCATCATATGCTGGTGTCCAGGGATACAATTGAGCAAACCAAGAATCAGTTCCCACCTTCATGCTGCTAAGATCTGGGATAAAATTTCCTGGTTTTAACTATACCTCTCCTGGTGTGTGCCTGAAGGACTCTGTAGGGATACTTTCAATCCATGTTCATTGCAGCACTATCCCCAATAGCCAGGAAATGGAGCCAGCATAGATATCCATCAACAGATGAATGGATAGAGTGTGCTGTACATATGCACAATGGAATTTTGTGACTCTGCATGGAATTAGAAATCATGTTAAGCAAAATATGTCAGACTTAGAAGGACAATTACTGATACATAACTAATTTACACCTATATATGTGGGTATGTAAATATAGGTATAAATACTGTCTATTTATATTTGTATGTGTAGATATATGTATATATACTGTGTATATAGATCATGATAGTAGAAAGAAGATCCTGAGAAGAGAAGATCTTTTAAAATGTTTATTTTTGTTCATATGTGTGCCTGTGTGAAGGTGTGTATTCACATGGGTGTGGGGTGCATGTGCTCTTAGATGTGCGTGGAGAACAGAGACGGATACTGGGTGTCCTGCCCTATCACTCTCTGCCATGTTCCTTTGAGGCAGGGTCTCTCGTTGAACCTGGAGGTAGATTAGTGTCCAGCAAGCCCCAAAGATCCTCCCGTCTCTGTCATACACAGTGCTGGTTTACAGATATGTGCTGACACTCCTGGCTTTTCATGTGGGTGTTGGGGACTTGGGGCCTCCTGCTTGCACAGCTGAGCCACCTCTCCAGAAGAGCTCTTAAGGGAAATGAGAAATAAAGTGATGGAATACAGATGGTAAGAAAGCTGAAGGAGGAGCGAGCTTGGGGAACCAGTTGGAGCAGGTCAGGAGGGGGCATGGGTGGGGGAAGGGAAAGCATGGGAACAAAATATAATGACGCTGTTTGAAGATGCCGCGATGAAAGCCATTACTTTGTATGTTAACCTGAGAAATTAATTTTAGAAGTTCCTGGGGCATGGGAGACAGCTCAGTGGGCAAAGTGCTTGCTGCAGAAACCCAAGGACCCAAGTTCAAATCTCCAGCATGTATGTAAAATCTGGGTGTGGTAGGGCGTGTCTGTATCCCCAGAACTGGTGGGGGGTGGAGACGGCCAACCTAGCTGACACGGTGAGCTCCAGGTTCACACTGTCTCAGAACATAACATGGGGAGTGTCAGAGGAAGACACCTGACACTGTGAAAATGGGTGCTTGCACACACGTCCCTCCCCCAGACGGCACACGGACACATGCCTGCAGGGAGGGAAAATACTTCCCCAGGTCTGTTCTGCTCATTTGTGCCGTAGTCTGGTTCATCTGCCTAAAAATTCCTGCCGTCTGCGTCCATCACCTAAGGCTCAGCTCCAGCCTAGCTTCTTCCGGCTCTGGCCGCCTCACTGCACTTTTTTCCTGAACACCTTCAGTGGGGTTTCCTAGCATGCTTATCCTGCTAATTGCTCTTTTCTACAATGAGCACGTGGTATGAGACTCTTGGGGCTAGGAAGGATGTCGTATCTATATTGTATTTGTATTTATATACATGTATAACTGTTTATAGACACCCCCCTGCACATCCTGTAAAACCTTTGACTTTCCAGGTATTTCCAAATTCTCAAATTCACAACAGTAGGTTTGCTTTTGTTCAGGCTGTTGTCCTTTCCCAGACTTCACATTTCTATCCAGAGCCAAGTATGATTTCTATGGCTTCTTACACCACAAATGTTCAGTTATCTGAGGCATTTAGAGAGTCATCCTCCATAGTAACAAGGTTCCAGTGGTATCATGACCATTGCTGTATACCCAAAGTGGGAAAATGGAGACATGATGGCTAACTGCTGGAGCTTGAGAGGACACGAACCTGGGACAAGTTTCCGGTTAGCCACAACCACAACTCTCTATGATTGCTTAGTCACACCAGCTAGCTTTGTGACCTGCTCAAATCACACTTATTGACTGTCTTAATAAGGGTTTCTATTGTTGTGATTAAAAACATCATGGCCAAAGCAACATGGGGAAGAAAGGGTTTATTTAGCTTACACTACCCTATCCCTGTTCATCCTTGAAGGAAGTCAGGATAGGAACTCAAGCAGGGCAGGGACCTGGATGCAGGAGCTGATACAGAGGCCATGGAGGAGTGCTCCTTCCTGGCTTGTTTCCCATGGCTCACTCACCCTGCTTCCTTACAGAACTCAGGACCACCAGCCCGGGGTGGCACCACCCACAATGGGCGGGGCTCTCTCCTATCTATTACTAATTAAGAAAATGTACAGGCTTGCCTATAGCCTGATCCTATGGAGATGTTTTCTCAGTTGAGGCTCCCTCCTCTCTGATGACCCTAGCTGTGTTAGCCTGACATGAGACTATTCAGCACAATGGCTGTGCGATCATCCCAGCCCGCCTTCTGTGGGCATAAATGTCTTAATCTCTGAACTACAATTTTCTCATCTGTAAGATGGGGATGCAGTTGTTAGAAGCATGGTTAAATGAGATAATATAGGAAAAAGTAACAGAATTGTACCTGGTATATGGAAAATTAAGAAAATAATGCCATCTAAGAAAAGCTAGCTAGTCAGACACGGTAGACATGCCTTTAATCCCAGCACTCAGGAAGCATAGGCAGGAGGATCTCTGTGAGTTTGAGGCCAGCCTGGTCTACATATTGAGTTCCAGGCTAGCCACAGCTACACAGTGAGACCCTGTATCAAAACCAAAACAAAACAGAAAAACAAAGAAAAAAAACCCAACGAAACAACACTAAAAAGCTGAACAAAAAACACTAACTGGGCTCCCTTACTAAATGACTCTCCCAAACACCGAGTAATATGCTTAACACTCAAATCCAGGCTTCAGGAAGACACAAAGTGCTGTAGGTCAGGCTCCGCTCCGGGAGGGCTGTCTTTGCCACACCCCACCAATGCCAGATAGTAAACTTTGTAACACTCCCCACTCCCCTTTGGCGTGATGTTACCACTTGAGATTACGGTTTATTGATTCATGCTGAGAGATGGTTAGGTAAGGGGAATTAGCGACAAAGTAGCTAGAGAGACAACCAGGTCAAGGTCCTTCTAGCCACCTGCATCGAAGCCCAACTTCCTCCCGGCTTGGAGCACTGTTTGACCCACACCGAGAGACAGCGACACACAGCTTCTCTAAAGGTTTTATGAATGGGAGCGAGGAATGGAGGCGAGCCAAAGACAGCAGCTGGGCCTATTCTCTTGGATCATGCAGTATAAATCCTTTTGTGGCATAGATTTGGAGACTGTCTGGTCCTGTGCTATAAAGGGTAGGTGTTCTCCCACAACCCTCCTACGCCAGGGAACACTGGCCCCCTGCACCTGCAGCCCCCAGGGCACAAGGAGTACAGGTGTATGAGCAAGGCCTCTGCCACACAAGGGCCACAGGAACCCGAGTGCCCTGAGAGCCAGTTCCATGCCCACTGGGCACGCCCGGTATAGCAGGTCTGTGGCCAAACTGATGTACATGGGTGGGCCATCTGAGGACTTGTGCAGGTCCGGTGGAGGCTGGGTGCCAGTGAAGCCTCGCTGCTGGACAGCAGAACGTGTTAGGTTTCTCTCTCTCTCTCTCTCTCTCTCTCTCTCTCTCTCTCTCTCTCTCTCACCTAACAATCTTTAAAACCGCCAGCATATTGTTTTGTTTTGTCCTAGAGGTCCACCAGAGTACTTTGAGAATTACTTTTGTTGTACCCAGAGTCCCCCAAAGGCCACCAAGAGACCGAATCCGATGCAAAAGCAAAGAATCTTTGTATTGTTAGTTAACTCGGGACTCTCCTTCCTTCTGATGCGGTAGCAATGGGGCAGGGTTTTTAAAGTAAGAGGGGCTTGGGGTCTGCAGACTGCATAGGAACAGACTCAGGATCGGTTTATGCGAGTGGCAATCATGTTAACTTTTAATTAGCTAGGGTTAGTGGGGGGTTACAGTTGCCATTTTTGAGCAGGCCTGGACAAGTCCCAGGCTTTGTCCTTGAGCTGCCATGGAGGCTCGCTGGCGTAGCATGTATTGATTATGGGGGCTGACTCAGTGGCCCAGGCTGTCACATTGACCCTGGCCCTAGCTCTAAGTTGGTGAGGGGTCCCAGACAGTAAACAACTGGCTGAACCTTGAACATCAGAGTATGGTGCAGAAAAGGAGCTACTGCAAGGACTATGTCTTTTGTTCATGGCCCTCCCAGAAACTGCTTGCTCAAGTCTCAGGAAACTGAAATTGAGGCCTGACCTCTGAGAGAAGACTCGGCAGCCTGTTATGGCGTCTGCTTGGTCCTTTCACTTTGGGTTTTAAAGTCCAAACCACTCACGTCCAGTTTTCCTCCTGCTAACATGTCCCTCGGTGTTTTGTAGACCTCTTTTCCTCCAGGCTGGGGGCCACAGCTGTGGAGGTGTCAAAGGAACCACAGCAGAGAGGAGCTGGGGGCCGGGGCTGACTGGGCACGCATGTGCGCCAGGGACTCAGCAAAGCCCTGCAAGGTACCTTTGGTGCAGGAAGAAAAGCCTACCTGTCTTCTGGGGGCCCCTTTGTGATACTGCTTTCCTCTGGCTGGTTGGATTAGTTACAATTTCATCAGCTTCTCTTAAATGGTTTTTCTCCTGTTGTCACACCATGAATAAAAGAGGCTATCACTTGAAGAGGCCCCCCACCAAACAGGAAAGAAAAGGCTCTTCATCCCCTTATTCTGGAAACTTGATTTTCCTCATAAGCTGAAGCCAGTGGGATGGTTGTGTTTCCAGACAAACATATCTATGTTGTTCAGTGATTTTATTAAGAGAAAAATATACAACCCCCCCCCCCCACACACACACATACACACGTTCTGTGTTCTGTGTTTGGTGTATCAGGTTTTCTAAACCTGGCCAAAGCCATGACATCTCAGAACCCGCGCCAAGTAGGAGCAGCCAGGAGATTATGACACCCAAGCAGCAGGGGGCAGTGTGACACAGGTGAACAGGGGACCTTGGGCAACCGTCGGCAAGGAGGCTGCTAGAGACAAAGGCAAACCGGCTAAGAGCTGTAAATCTTGCATGCTGAATTCCTATGCAAGAGACAGTCGTGGTTGTATCGTAATTAAACGTGCTACTAGAACGTAACTCCCTCACTGATGACTTCCTCTTAGTGGCCTCATTTCCCATAGAGCGAACCAGAGACTGGTTCCTGGCTCAGTGTGGATTGCAAGGCTTTCTGGGGTATTCAGCTCCACCTTCCCAAACACAACAAAAAAGTCAATCAACACCGCATTGCCACCAAGCGTTCCCTAACCGTCTTTATGGAAGCGGGGCCGTGTGGCTGCTTAAGGAAGGGATTTGATGGTTGACTCCAGTGTCTCCAGCCCTTGGGAGGCAGTAGGTGGAGAGGAGGGAGGACGCCCGTCGGAAACCGGAAACCGTTAGTTTCGCAGGGCTGTGGTAGCGAGGTAGGTATTTACTATTTGCCTAGGAGATTAGAAGTGCAAAGCGAAGGTGTTGGCAGGGTGGTGCTTCCTGTAAACTCTGTGTGTGTGAGAGTCCTTCTCTGCCTTGTGCGAGCTTCTGGTGGCGGAGTATGGCTTGAAGCAGCGCCGTTTTATTCTGCTCCTCTGCCTTCCTATGTCTTACAGTAATACTGTGTCCTCTGTTTCCAAGAGGTTGTCCTCTTGTAAGGACATCGGCTCCATTCAATAAGTGGTCTATGGCTCTTCAGCATGACATCATCGTGACCAGCTACATTTGCAAGGACTCTTTCCAAACACCATCACATTATGGGCCACTGGGGATTAGACTTTCAATATATCTTCTTTTTGGAGGGTGCACAATTTAACTTATAAAAAGTCATAGATATTTTTTGAGTCCTTTATACTTACGTTTATGGGTAGTCACATCAGGAAGAAATACTTAGGTCTATTACAGTATTTGTGTCTTTAACTGATCATATGGCTATTGCTGGTATTCAAACAATTTTAAGGACTTTTTTTATTAATGTATATTAATGATACAAAATAATGGGCTTCACTATGTGATTTTTATATGTGCATATAACATGGCTTGATTCTACTTACCCCCACCCCTACCTACTGGTTCCTTCCCCCCACCCCAAATAGTGGAAATTACTTTAGAGGTGATTCACCCCCTCCACCCCCCTTGTTGCTCAACTAGATGGGGGAGGGGGCCTAATCTCATTTTTATAAACTCTCTCTACCATTTACTCAATCATGTTGGGAGTCACTGTTTATTTAGGAGCTTAAAATAGCCTTTGCCTGAACAGGGACTTGAACCCTGGACCCTCAGATTAAAAGCCTGATGCTCTACCAGCTGAGCTATCCAGGCTCTTTGGAAAGACACTGCTTAAATACAAATTGATGGCAGTGTGTACCTGTTAAAAACCTCCGGTCGTTTCTCTTCGCGCTTGGGATTTGAAGTCCTAAGCCAGAACTAAGTGGCCTTAAGTATTTCTCTGCCCTTTCACACCCTGTAACATCCTTTCCTCCTCAGACTGCTCCGGCATTCCTGTCTGCTGGGCTTGGCTCACCTCTCGTGGGCCCCTGCCCTCACCGTTCTGTGATCCAGGTGGTTTCCCCTCACCCCTGCACGGCTTCTTCCTCATCTCCTTTAGACTCTGCTCGGTGAGAATGACACACTCTCTCTCTTTTTATAACGTTCCCTCCCTTTCTCTGAGAGTTTGTGAGCGCGTTTGTTCAGTATCTGCTTCCTCTACCATCCTGTGATTGCCATTAGGGACTCTGTTCGGTCCGTTGTTGAGCTCTTAGTGTCTAGAACAGAGCCCGGAACATAGCAGGTTCCTCATAATTATTTACTGAGTGAATTAATAAATATAGATAATTTAAACTTCAACCCATTTCCTAAATTATATTGAATAGTAATAAATCTACCAGAGACTTGGAAGAAGAACCTGAAACCAAAGATACAAGAATATTAAATATTTGATTCATAACAGATTATCCTAAATAATATGTTTAATAATGTTTTGTAAAATAGCTATTATTATAAAATCGGCAATAGCTGCTGTTTTTCACTTATGTATTTTGTATGAGAGCATATTCTAAGATCTTCATTTACATTTTTAATTTTATTTTTTTCCGAGGCAGGGTTTCTCTGTGTAGCCCTGGCTGTCCTGGAACTCGCTGTGTAGACCAGGCTGGCCTCAAACTCAGAGATCCCGAGTCCTGGGATTAAAGGCTTGGGCCACCACCACTGCTGCCGGCTCGACTGCACTTTTTTTAAATGTTCAAGATAGGCCGGGCGGTGGTGGCGCACGCCTTTAATCCCAGCACTCAGGAGGCAGAGCCAGGAGGATCTCTGTGAGTTCGAGGCCAGTCTGGACTACCAAGTGAGTTCCAGGAAAGGCGCAAAGCTACACAGAGAAACCCTGTCTCGAAAAACCGAAAAAAAAAAAAAATGTTCAAGATACATCTCTTTTTTATTTTCTTTACTACACAAGTGAGGACATCAAAATGAAAGAAACCTCAATAGTTTGCCAGATTGATACAAGTGGATACAGAATTCAAATCCGGATCAGGCTGGCTTTATAGACCTCTTCATAACTGTGCTAACACTAGCTCTGCCTGTCTGTCTGCCTGTCTGCCTCTCCTTTATTAACTTACCCTGCTGTTATGAGAGGTTACCTCTTACAGAGGACTATTTCAGGCTCCGGGGAAGTTTTTCAAAGAGTGATTAGTTCTATGGAAGACACACATGTGCATACATGATAATTGATTTTTTTAATAGAAAAATGGACAGTCCCAAGAGTTTGCATACACCTTCCCCTGGTCCTATAATGATTTTCTTTCTGATTAACATCTTGCATTGGTGGCTCATTTGTTATAGTTGATGGACCAATATTGATGCATCATTATTAATGAAGGTCCACAGTTTACCTCAGGCTTTGCTCCTGTGTTGGACATGCTATGAGTTTTATCAAATGCCTAGTGTCAGGTATCCAGCATTACAGTATTATGCAGAACAGACTCTCCTCAAAGGGTCTTCCATATGGTCGGATGGCTTGTTTCTTATAACTGAGCAGTATCCCTTTGAATGTATGAACCACAGTTTGTATATGCAGTCTCTTTTTAAAGCACACCTTGGGAGCTGGAGAGATGACTCAGTGGTTAAGACCACATGCTGTTCTTGCGGAGGACCTGAATTCGATTCTCAGCACTCACATCAGGCCACTCATAACAGCCTGTAACTCCAGCTCCAGGTGATCTGATACTCTTCTGACCTCCTCCTACACACACACACACACACACACACACACACACACACACACACACACACAAAGAAAAAAAGGGTACCTTGATTTCTTCCAAGTCTTAGTAGTTATAAATAAAGCTGGTACAAACATTTGTAGGCAGGCTTTTGTAGACATTAGCTTTAAATCGTTTTGGTAAGACTCTATGTCTATAATCTCCACGAGAGACTGCCAACCAGCCTTCAAAAGTGGCAGTTTGTGTATCTGCCAGCAATAAGGGAGAGTTCCTGAGACCCTACATCCTAGCTGAGTTTTGGTGATGTCAATATTTTGGGTTTTAGCCATTTGAATAGGTTTGTAGTAGCATGTCCTCGTTGCTTTAATTTGTACCACACTAATGATGTATAATCTTGACCATCTGTTTCTGTACCATTTGTATGTCTTCTTTGGTGATCTTCAGCTCTTTTGCATAGTTTTTATTTGGGCTGTTGAATTTCACATTAAATATTGGTTCTTTGTGATTTTTGGATACAAGTCTTTCATCAGTATGTGTTTTACAAATAGTTTCCCCCAGCTTATGCATATCTTTTTAGTTTCTTAAAAGAAATTCTATTTTAAAAATTCAACTGAACTATTCTGACAGATAAATTTTGTTCTTATTCATTAATTTATTACAAAGGATTTATGGAGAGGTAACAAGTCACATATGGCTTGACAAATCATTTTTGAAAAAGTAAAATTAAATACAATTGAAAAGTTCTGTCTTAAAACATATAGGGTAGTACAATATTATGTAGTGAATATAGGAGTTGTATTTATGTATATGAAATGTAGTTGAAATGAATGTAGTTGAAAAGAAAGTTGTCTTTCTTTTCCTTCTATTGAAAATAGGTCCCCCCTTCACATAATATGATTAGAGTTTCCCCTCCCTCTACTCCTCCTAATTCCTCCCCATCTCCCCTCCCATCTGGATCCACCTCCTTTCTGTCCCATTAGAAAACAAACAGACATCTAAGGTGTCTTAGTCACTGCTCTACTGTTGTAAAGAGACACCATGACCAAGGCAACTCTTAAAAAGGAAAGCATTTAGCAGTGGTCTTGCTTACAGTTTAGAGGCCTAGTCGATTGTCATGGCAGAGAGCGCATGATGGCATGCATGGCACTGGAGCAGAAGCTGAGAGCGACATCCTGATCTGTAGGCTGCAGGAAGAGAGAGAACTGGGTCAGGCATGGGCTCTTGAAACCTCAAAGCCCCGGTGACACACTTCTTCCAACACGGCCGCACCCTCCTTATCCTTCTCAAAGAGCTCCACTCCCTGATGACTAAGCATTCAATTGTATGGGCCTATGGGAGTCATTCTTATTCAAATCACCATGGGATAATAAAGGGTAATAATAAAATGAAATATAACAAGATAAAACAAAAACTAACATGGTGGACTGGAACAAAACAAACAGAAGGAAAAGAGCCCAAGAAAAGGCACAAGAAACAATTGGAGACACAGAGACCCATTTGTTCCCACACTCAGGAATCCCACAGAAACACTAAACTGGAAGGCATAATATATATTCAAAGGACCTGTGGGGTAAAAAGAGAGAAAATGTATATAAATAAAATAAAAATAAGATAAAATTAAACAAACAAATGGAAAAGCTCTGACATGACATTATGAGACAAAGAACCTCCAAAGATAGCATTGAGTTCATTTTCTGTTGGCCATTTATTGCTTTAATCCCAGCACTTGGGAGGCAGAGGCAGGTGAATCTCTGTGAGTTCGAGGCCAGCCTGGTCTACAGAGCGAGAGCCAGGACAGCCAGGACTGTTACACAGAGAAACCCTGTCTCAAAAAATAAAAACCAACCAACAAACAAAACAACAACAACAAAAACCTTTTTCTGAGATTTGTTTTTATATATGTGAGTGTTTTGCCTGCACACATGACTCATATGTACGCAGTGCCTGTGGAGGCCAGAAGAGGAGTCACATTCCATTGCACTGGAGTTACAGATGCTTGTGAGCCACCATGTGGGTGCTGGGAACCAAACTCAGGTCCTGCTGAACCATCTCTCCAGCCTGTTGTCCTACATGCTGTCAGAGCTCATTGTGCTAACGTCTAAAAATAGTGAATTTAAAGCTTTGATAAGCCCAGTCTCCCAAAAGTTAGTTATGACCCCTTCAACCAATGATGCTTGTTGAATATCTTAATGCTTCTGTACAGAGTTAAATGAGCCAGAAGGAAAAACTATATTAAACATTAATGATTATTGCCCTGGGGTGGGGTGAGGATGTGAAGGCAATATAGACTCCATCTTAGGAAAGGGCCACCATCTCAGACCACCTGCTGTACTCAGTTCCAGGAAGGACCTCAGGAATGCGCCATGACAACTCAACAGATATAGGGCAGTATGTTCCTGTAGACATTCTGTCTGCGGTTTATGGCCCTTGAAGATATCCAGATAGTCCTGCTGAGCAAGTTGTGGTTCTCCGCCAAAAGCACAACCCAATAGTTTCAAATGTGGTTTCTCGCCAAAAGCCTAGACCAATAATTTCAAAAAATCACCTTGCCCCACATCCCTTCTACCCAATCCCAAGTTGCCAAAGCATGTAATTCCTAGCTTGCGGTTTTTCCCTATAAAAACTCTCTACCCTTGGGCTGGTGCCCGCCACCGAATTTCCCTCCATCTGCCTGATGGTGGCCCAGGTTGAACCTGACAATTAAAGGACACTTATGTGCTGGCATAGGAAACTGGTTCCTTGGTCTCTGGGGGTTTTGAGAAACAGGTACAACAAGGTTATGAATGGCTGTTTTTATCTGTGTTTTCTATTTTCTTTCTGATGAATATATTATACTTAATAGTAAGGAACATTAAATATTTGTACAAAAATTTTAGAAGAATTAAAATATTGTATGCCTTTAAGGATGTGAAATGTACAGAACAAACTGCAGGTAAGACTACTAAAATAACATCAATGCTATTTACTTTGGGTATTTTTTTTTTTTTTTGCTCCCTTAGGATTTTTCAGATTCAGAAACTTTAAAACAAACAACAAAAAGAGCAACCCCACAAAAACAAACAAACAAAAAAAACCCCAAAACCTACAATAAATATTAACTATTGTTCTGGTGGAAGCTCCACCTCAACCCTTGGCACCCTGGCATCCACATACCCAAAGAGTCTGGAATGTTTGGGTGGAAGCTCCACCTCAACTCCCCTCCCCATCTCTTTCCCTAAACCCGCCCCTTCAAAGCCCACCAAACATGGCTCCTCCTCCAGAGATGCTCAAGACCTCTCCCACAGGGTATTTAAGCTGCATCTCAGAAAACAGCCATGAGATTTTCCAGTCTTTTGTCCCCATCTTCTCTCTGGGGGGTTGGAGAATCACCTGGGAACACTTAACTCATTAAACTGGGGCTTTTTCTAATTTGGTCTGATTTGGTTTGATTTGGATTGCTGTGTCAGGGGAGAGGCCTATCAGGGTACAAAAAACTATATCAACTATATTTATAATAATTTAAGAACTCACAAAAATTTGAGATGATTTTAATACTTTATATGTAAAAAATTCACTTTGTTCTCTGACTAGCCAGTTGTGAGATATAAGATCTTGTAGACCCAAGAGAGCTGCAAAAGAGGTGGACACTGGAGGAGGAGGCCTCATGTGATATGTTAGGTGGGCTATCCCAGGAACTCGTCCCTACTGAGATTAGCCAGCTGCTTTCTGTGTCCTCAGCAGAAGGTGGGAAACCACCTCCAAAAATTTCGCTGAGTTTTTTTGAACTCTGTTTTATCCTGTGCTTTCGGTAGCTGCATTTTCTGTCTTGTAAGTCAAGAAGCACAGATCACCGGAGCGGGAGATCATGGGATATGTATAAGATGGAGACCTCCTGTCTTTTCTTTTCTTCCCTTCTGGTAGGGGCAAGGTTTGTGATGAGACTCCGTAAGAGAGAATGCAGACTTTCTTGTACAACTGGGATGCACGGAGTGGAGGAGGTTCTACTCCCCATACCTGCTAGAAGTATCTTGGCCACGAAGAGACCTCTTTACCCAAGGGTTTCCCCACCCCCACCCTCACTCCCACGACTCCCCCCCTCCCCGTGTCTACTAAAAGAAAAGCAGTTCTTGGTAATCATCTCTCCGACAGTTCATTTGAATCTAGAAGCTAGTTCTGCACAAGCGATCCATATAAAATTGTATTCAAGCTCTTGAGAAGAATGGGGAGTTGACACACTCTGTGAGGGTGTGACTTCTTTCTCTTTTCTACAGATTTTGGAAAACAGAGTCTCACTTGCCATTTTGAGTCTTGGGCCAGAGAGATGGCTCAGTGGTTATGAGTATGTATTACTCTTCCAGAAGATCCGAATTCCAATCCCAGCTCAGTGTCAGACATCTGTAACTCCAGCTCCAGGGGGATCAGAAACCCCTGGCCAATGCAGGCACCTGAATACATTCATGAGGATATCCTACACACAGGCACCAACACACACACACACACACACACACACACACACACACACACACACACAATGGAAAATAGTAAAAATAAATCTTCAAAAACTTTTTAGTGTGGTCTGTATTTACACGAATTGTGGTGTTTGTATCACTTGGATGATTTCAGTTGTGGTACATAAATGAAGATTTCTTAATGGAATGTGTTTGCATTAACAGTCAGGAAGCTATAAATAGCATACTGAACTCATGTCTTAAAGTTGTATAAAGTGAGTCAGTTTAGAGCAATATTAAGAAAGACTCTATCAGGTGAATAAGGCAAGGGTTGGAGGTGAATGTGGGGCCTGTGGTGCTATTGGATGTAGCCAATATTATCAAGAGAAAGGTCTGCTTACTTTGTAGATATTCTGTTCTGATGAACTAAAAGAATCTAAAGCATTTTTAGGACCTGGTGCTCTTTGCCCGGATAGAGTCTGGAGCTCTGCTCACAGTCTTGTCTTCACCCAGTTGGAGCTGGGATCTTGGGGACAGCCTGAGGGGACCCAGATGGTGGCAGAAGAGGTCTGGGGATCCGAGAGACATGAGGCCCCTGTGCTATTGAAGCTGGATTCTGAGTGACTGCACAAGTGACATGATGAGGTTGATGCTCGGAGAACCACCTGTTCTTCGTGTTACGGGAATCACAGTCCATTAATGAAATGCACTTAAGAGTCCTCCAGTGTGTCAGGAGCATGCTCAGCTGTGTCAACAGCTGGAGAACAGGAAGTGGGCCCAAAGAAGTGAGCAGCAAGAGGAACTGTGACAGCATCTTACCTCAAGTCCTCAGCCTTCAGGCACACCATCTGACTCCCACATCTGATGGTCAAAGATCTACATCCAAGTCATTATTCTGCACATTCAGTGGTGGACTCTGTGGACATGGAACGATGATGTGTATGTAAACTTGCTGGGAAAAAAGATGTTAATGACATGCTAAGTAAAAAGGTGGCTTATGAAACAGTATACACACACACACACAGACACACGTACACACTCACACAATTTTTGAGCCAGGGTCTCTCTTTACATAGCCTGAGCTGTCCTGGAACTCACTCTGTAGACCAGGCTGTCCTTGAACTCACAGAGATCTGCCTGCCTCTGCCTCCTGAGTGCTCAGATTAAAAGCACGTGCAGTACACTTGGCAATTTATATTTTTTCAGTTGGTGAAAAATACACAATCTATGTCCACATAAACATTCTAGAAGGAAATATGCAGGCATATTTTTATGACTATTGCTTGATAAAGGGATTATGTTGGCTTTGTCATCCTTCCACTAATTTTTAAAAACAAAGAACATGTGTTGCTTGTGTGATCCTTTTGAAGGTTACAAAATCCTCTTTAGTCACATTCAAGATTGCCTACCAGGAACTTTCTATTTGATTCTGGCAGGTCTGGTTACCAAACCTGTGACTGGGATTTAAGAGAGGGATTCTAGCCTAGATTCAGGATTTCTAGCTCCTTTTCTGGGTGGGAACAACTTAAAAATATGATCTTTCAGTAATATCAGTCATTAAATATACACATATGTAGAAGTACTTTGAATTTCAGTATTCTTTGATGATAACTACACATGTGTAGTCTCATAAAACTCTGATGTTTCAGTTCAGATGCAAATCTTTCGTGCAAACTCCCTTACCACTACGAATATAGCCACTGATTTTGGAATGCCTTAAAATTGTTTTGTGTGAATCAAATAAACATTGGCAGAAAACTCTATCCTACTAGGCATTAGCTCTTAGCTAGCCAACTCAACCTTCTTGGGAAAGCGAATTCTTAAATTGTAGTTTAGATTTCCAATATTCATTTATTTATTTAGAGACAGGGCTTCTCTGTGTAGCCCTGGTTGTCCTGGAACTTGCTCTGTAGACCAGGTTGGCTTTGAACTCAGAAATTCACCAGCCTCTGCCTCTTGAGTGCTGGGATTAAAGGCATGTGCCACCAACCACTCAGCTTCCAATTGTTAATATTCACTTTGGTGTGAAATTATGACTAAACTCTGTGATTCTGAGGGAGAAAGAAGGACCTGGATACAGGTCCATTCAACAGCTACATATCAAGGATTGATAAGGTGTGTGTGCAAAGTTGCCAGGGGCTGACTCAGGGACTGAAGGTTTCTGTTGATGGCATGGCTGTGGGACCCAGGGCAAGCTGCTTAATCTCTCTCTAGGCCTTCATTTTCTTGTCTGGAAAACTTAAGCAATTTATCGTTATGGATAGACATCTCTGCTAGTCCCAAAATACATTCAAAGGGTTTCCAATGCAGAAGGAGAAATAGATAAATACTTAACTCTTTATGATATGAGGCAGCCTGTATATATTGTCTTATGGACCAGCTTAAGGAAAGGTTTTATTTTGGGCTGCAACTGGGCAGTGTTGGTGAGCTGAGATCACTACCTGAGCCGTGACATCGAGACCCATTACCCACAACCTCTCACTAAGTTTCCTAATCTGTAGGTTGGGAACACATCCTAGAGTGGCTGTGAGGAGTAAACGAGACAATATATTTATATATGTATATAAACATTCAGCGCAGTGGTGGGCTCCCTGTAAGTACACAGCGAACGTTAGCTTTTATTATTAACATTTC
>NW_026738184.1:0-23526 GCF_949786415.1 Peromyscus eremicus
GCAATTTTCAACCCCACCCCCAAAGTCTGAAATAATAAACATTCAAAACTAGCAAAATACAGGAGCTAACCCTGTAGTTACTCAAGAGGGATTTTGTCCCAAACCACAAAGGAAACTCCAATGTTATTTGATTTTCTTTTCAAAAAATTGAAGCTGGGTCTGGAAAGATGGCTCAGGTGTTAAGAGCTCTGGCTGCTCTCTCAGAGGACTCAGTTTGGGTCCCAGCACCCACACGGAAGCTCACAACCATCTGTAACTCTGGTTCCAGGGGATCCCATGCTCTCATCTGACCATCATGGGCACTGTATGCATGTAGTGCACAGACATACACGCTGGCAAAATACCCTACACACACACACACACACACACACACTGGAAGCTGCTAGCTAGGCATGGGGGTAATGGTCTGTAATTCCAGCCCCTGAGAAGCAGAGGAAGAAGGATCAGGATTCAAATTCATCCTTGGGTGTAGTGTGAGTTTGAGGGTAACCTGGGCTACATGAGCCAAGGCTCAAAAAAAAAAAAAGGGGGGTATGTGTGTGCGCGCCTGTGTGTGTGTGCGTGTCTGTGTGTGCGTGTGTGTGTGTGTGTGTGCGTGTGCGTGTGCGTGTGCGTGTGTGTGTGTGTGTGTGTGTGTGTGTGTGCAGGGAGAGACAGGGCAGGGCTAGAGAAATGGCTCAGTGTGTTGCAGAATATTTGTTTACATGTGTGAAGGTGTGTCCTGTGATTGGTTTAATAAGGAGCCGAATGGCCAATAGCTAGGCAGGAGAGATAGGCCGGATTTCCGGGGAGAAAGAGGAGGAGGAATCGAGACACGCAGATTGCACCAGGAGATGCCAACAAGACACCAAGGGAGTCAGACAGACAGAATGAAAGCAAGGTTAAAAGCCATATGATAAATTGTAAATCAATAGAAGCAGGTTAATCTAAGTTATAAGAGCTAGTGAGATAAGCCTAAGCTAAGACTGAGCTTTCATAATTAATAAGAAGTCTCCATGTTGTTATTTGTGAGCTGGCGGTCCTGATGAGAAAGTCTGCAACATCAGTGGTCAAGAGCCTCTTGAAGGGGACTGGAGTTTGGTTTTCAGCACCCATATCAGGCAGTTCACAACTTCTGGTAACTTCAGCTCCAGGGGATCTGATGCCCTCTCCTGGCCTTCTCTCTCTCTCTCTCTCTCTCTCTCTCTCTCTCTCTCTCTCTCTCTCTCTCTCTCTCTCTCTCTCACACACACACACACACACACACACACAATCTTGAAGAAGGGGACAGGGGGGCTGCAGGTTGGAGCTCAGTGAGCGAGGCTCGCCCAGTGGGCCAGTTCTGCTGGCCTCTTCACATCTTGCCCTTGGACTCTCAAGTTTTGAGACCTGTGAGCAAATCAGTATCTGATTACATCTCTGTGGTCCCTGGTATGTTGCTATGGCAGCCTGAGGAGACGCAGGCAGTGAGCTTCCCAGAGTGAGGAGCAGAGCCTGTGGTCACAAAGCATGGTGCACAGTCTGCAGCTTAATTCTAGAGAGCTCCCTGGAGCAACCCTGTCCTTTTCCGCAGAAAGGCTGATGATGATGCCTGTCCCCCGCCCTGGGCAGCTCTGCACACATTTGGGGCACTGGGTGGTATATCCCTGTCGAGAAACAGACTCTCTGTTCTTTGAGGCAGGCCGAGTAGGAACAGGAGTTGGAAGGGCAAATTCAGATCTGAGATCTGGTCCAGCCATGCCTCCGAGTGCCTTTATCTTCCTGAGCGTCAGCTTCCTCATCTACAACTGGGGCTAAGAAGGCCCAGTTCTCAGGGATGCCAGGCCCACTACACCCTTTAGCTGAAAGTAACATAGACTTAAATACTAATAGATTTTTAAAAAGATTTATTTATTTTATGTATATATATATGAGTGGTCTATCTGCATCTGTACCTTTATGCCAGAAGAGAGCATCAGACCCCACTATATATGGTTGTGAGCCACCATGTGATTGCTGGGAATTGAACTCAGGACCTCTGGAAGAGCAGGCAGTGAACAGACTATCCCTTTAAACCAGTGGTTCTCAACCTTCCTAATGCTGCGACCCTTTAATACAGTTCCTCATGTTAATGGTGACTCCAACCATAAAATCATTTCACTCCTGCTTCATAACTGTAACTTTGCTACTATTATGAATTATAGTGTAAATATCTGGTATGCAGGATCTCTGATACAGGACCCCCAAAGTGTCGCGACCCACAGGTTGAGAACCAGTGAGATGACTCTCTGGGTAAAGGTGCTTGCTGCCCATGCCCAACCACTTAACTTCAATTCCCATAACCCACATAGTGGGGGGAGAGAAACAGTCCTTGAAAGTTGTCTGACCTTTACACACACTTCCCGTGCCCCCCCCACCAACAAATAAATGTAATAAAAAATTTTCAAAATTAATATGGGGTCATTGCGGTGGTTCAGCAGGTAAAGGTGCTCAGTCTGGAAACCTGAGCTCAATCCTGGAAAACCACACAGAGGTAGAAGGAGAGAACAGACTCCTAAAGGTGTCCTCTGACCTCCACATACACAATACACACATTCACACACCATTAAATAAATACAATTATTTAGAAATTAATGTGATGAGAACCATTCTTTAGATATCATCTCCCCCCTTTTGGGATGGATTCATGTAGAATCAAATTCACAACAAAGCCAAGGATGACCTTGAATTCCCGATCTCAACTTCCAGAGTGCTGGGGTTACAGGTGTGTGCCACTGTGCCTGGCCTTCGCTTTGTTGGGGAAGGTCCCCCTGAGCTTCTTGTGCTTTACTAATCAAGTTACAGCCTCAGCCCCTCAGCTAAGTTTAAAAAAAAAAATCAGTAAGACTCCTGTCTTCCTGTGGAAACTGACAGAGATCTTTTCCATCTTAGAAATATTAAAACATACCAAGAGAATGCAAGTGAGTGACCTGATCACATTTCCTCAGGGGAGTGACTGTGCAGGTGCCTCTGAGACGTGTGTGTGTGTGTGTGTGTGTGTGTGTGTGTGTGTGTGTACATGTGTGCGCGTGTGAACTCCATTAAGCGCTGATAGGCAGGATACCCTAATCTCCTGGAGACAGTTAATGGATGACTACAGTGTTCCCGAAAGACAGTAGGATTTTAATGACTTGTGAATGGAAAGTGACGATTTATGGGCTGGGTAAAAAAATGCTTATTCGGAAGTAAAGTTAGGGGTCGCTAACACCGGGGATAATTACAGCCATTTGTCACACGTGAAAGGTTGTGTGTGTGTGCATGTGCATATGTGTGTGTGAACACGAGCATGTACAGGGGCCAGAGGTCGACATCAGGTATCTTCTTCCGGTTCTTATCTTTTCAGATGAGTCACTGGACCTGGGGCTATGCATTTGGCTACTCTGGCTGGCCTGCGCACATCGTGGATCTGCCTGTTTCTTATAGGATTATAGGCGGGGCCTGTCTGTACCAGGCGTTTACATGGGTGCTGGGGATATGAACTCCGGTCCTCAGGAATGTGTGGGGCGAGTGCTTTACTGACCGAGCTACCTTCTTGAAGCTGGGGCTGGAGAGCAGAGCGGACAGTGTGGGAGGAAGGATCCGGGGGACACGGAGAAGGCCTGCAGGACGGCCCAGGGCAGGGCATGTAGGAGTGACAGACCCCATGTGAACCTCCCTGTGCATTAGCGAGTCCCCCACCCCAGAACAAGCACCACCGCTGTTTACCCAGAGAGCGATCAATCACACGGTGGGAAACGCAGAGTGGAACCCAGAGCTGGAGACAAACACCGGACACAGCCTCCATCTGAGGAACATGGGGGCTCTGGGGCAGGGGCTTCTTGTTTGCTTGGTTGGTTGGGTTTTGGGTACCAGGGTCTTGCTAGGAAGCTGTGTTAGTCAACAGAATGAGTATGTATTCAAAAAGGGGGTGTATTCAACTGGCTTACACAATACCGTCTAAGACCCCCAACGATGCCTGTCTCCTACTGAAGAGGCCGAGAACACCTTAGCTGCTCGGTGCACATGGCTGGATGCCTCAGCGGGCCCTGGAGGCCTGGAGGACTTCTGGAGAGTCACTGGTCTCCGGTACACACTGGATGACTCAAGTCGTCAAGAATGACAGAATTGCCTGCAGCAGCAGTAGTGAAAACCGAGAGCTTTCCCTGCTCCGGCTTCCTTCTACCTGGCGGCCACTGGAAGGTGTCACCCATGCTTCGGGTGGGTCTTCTCACTTGAATTAAACTGATGGAGAAAACCCTCACGGGTGTCCTCGGCAGTTTGCTTGTTACCTGATTCCAGATCCAGGCAAGCTGAATAAACATCATCATCTGTGCGATTCTCCTGCCTCAGCCTCGAGTACTAGAGTTTTGGAGAAGGGTAGACCCAAGAGGTTCTTCCCCTGTGTTTCAATGCAGCAGGAATCACAAGCAGGTTTGGTTCCCAGTGCCTGCACCTGGAGGTTCTCTACTGCCTGTAACTCCAGGCGCCCTCTTCTGGCCTCCATGGGCACCTGCAGTCACACACAGACAAAAATAAAACAACTTTTTGTTTTGTTTTATTTATTTATTTATTTTTTCCCAGACAGGGTTTCTCTGTGTAGCTCTGGCTGTCCTGGAACTTGCTCTGTAGACCAGGCTGGCCTCAAACTCAGAGATCCTCCTGCCTCTTCCTCCTGAGTGCTGGAATTAAAGATGAGCACCACCACCACCACCACCACCACCACCACCACCACCAAACAAAAGTCAGACAGGGGAGTGGAGGGGAAGGTGAGGAGAAAGAGAGGCAGCCCTGAGTCTGGCGGTTCAGCTCTGTAATTATTAGATATATTCCAGGCAAATGCAAGCCAACACCCACAAGTGACAGTCTCCATGATTACACACACCACTCCGTGCCACTATTTCTTTTTTAAGTACATCTTCCACCTGAAAACTGAACATGTTAACCTGGGTGTAGTGTCTCACACACACCTGAAATCCAGGCTTTCTGGAGGTGGAGGCTGGAGGGTCAGAAATTCAAGGTCATCCTCAGCTATACAGTCAGTCTGAAGCCAGCCTGGGCTACATGAGACCTTGTTTCTAAATAAATAAATAAAGCGAGCCAGATGGCTCACCAGGTCCAGGTGATTGTGTCAAGCCTGATGACCTATATTCCATCCCTGGGACCCAGATGACAGACACAGAGAATCAACTCCTGCAGGCTGTCCTCTGAATGCCACATACATGCTGTGCATGCGCACCTCTGCAAGTAAATAAATATAATTAAAAAAATTAAAAGAACAAAAGGCAAACGAAACCATCTAAAACAAAACTCCTGCAGAAGGAGCACAGCACACGCTTGTGCTATAGACAGGCACTTCATGTTCACACTGAGCAAGAAAACCCACTTAGTGCTCTCTTTTGTTTACTCAGGGGACAGGGGTGCCTTTGCCTTGGCACGCACGCAGGTCCCGGGAACTGAACTCAGATCACCGGCCCTGACAGCAAGCACCTTTACCTCTGAGCCATCTTGCCAGCCCACTGTTCCGTCTTCTAAACTGTTTTTCCGACCCGTTGCTTTACACACTTGCACTTGTTCTTCAGAGGTTTTGTTTTGTTTTCGTTTTTCTTTAAAATCCATGTCTCTAATACTGGATGCTACATGTCTTTATCAGGTCACACCATATTTATTTTAAAAATATCCAGAAACTTCTCTCCCCTCACTGGAGTTGGGGCAGTGACCAGAACGGCAGGGCCAATCAAAAGGCTCCCAGGGCAGTGACCGAATGGCAGGGCCAATCAAAAGGCTCCCAGGGCAGTGACCAGAATGGCAGGGCCAATCAAAAGGCTCCCAGGGCAGTGACCGAATGGCAGGGCCAATCAAAAGGCTCCCAGGGCAGTGACCAGAATGGCAGGGCCAATCAAAAGGCTCCCAGGTTCCTCACAGTCTTTTGGGCCACATAGGCCTCCTCAGGTTTCTGGTCCCTGCTGATCAGTTTAAAGAGCCTAAGCCTTCATATTCTCAAATTCTGTTTTCAAAGAAATGGGACTTAAGTCAACCCAGATGGGGATAATGTCACCAAGAAGGACCTCACCAGCTGCAGTCAACAGTTTTCTGAAGCCAGATGGGCAACTCAAAGTCACAACTCTGCCTTCTGCAACTGTGGATTCTTCTGAGACATGGCGTGCATGTCACCTACTAGTCCAGTCTCCAAGCAAAAAGAAAGTTAGAACAAAACGTAAATTGGAAGGGCTCAGAGATAGCTTAGCGGTTAAAACGCCTGCCACCCAAGTGTGAGGACGTGAGTTCGGATCCTTGGTGCTCACATAAAAACCTGGCACAGTGGTATGCACCTGCACCCCAGTGCTGGTGAGGGAGAACAGGTGGATCTCTGGGGGTGCTTGGCTGACCAGTAAGGCTGATTCCATGAGAGACCCTGCCTCAAAAAATAAAAGGTGGAGAGGGTTGGAGAGATGGCTCAGTGGTTAAGAGCATGGACTGCTCGTTCAGAGGATCCAAGTTTGGGTCCCAGCAACAGCATTGGGTAGCTTCCAAGAATTTCAGAAAGCCCAAACCTGGGGTGGGGATGGGCATGGGGTAACTGCTGATCCTGTAAATGGAAATGCTGTGGGGGTCGCATCAGAAGCTGTCCTCCAGGCCTGGGTCCACAAAAGAAGGGTGTGAACTAGGTCACAGAGCCACAGAGCAGCCTTTTCCCTGCAAGCAGTCCCCTGCCTCCACCCATCCAAGTGAAGCTATCAGGGGCAGTGCCTCAGGGTCCACGTCATTCCACAGCTAGCGTCCTGCTGGAGCTGAGGAACTTACAGGGTGTGTGCAGAGGATGGCCGCTTCCCTTGCTCCTTCCTCCCTGAAGTGTGGACTGTGATTATAGCCATAAATAGTCACGGTTTGGTTGTTGGATGGATGCAAACCCATGCCAGGCAGCCAAACTTTTCCTTGCCCCTGCCTGACACAAAAATAAAATAAAGTATAAAACTTAAATTAATATTTTTAAAAAAGGAAGAAAAAGCCAGAAGAGGATAGAATGAGCAAAAATTAGTTGAACTGATAGCAGAACAATGAAGGACATTGAGGCCTTCCCTTCATTGGGGATGAACTGACTGTGGTGGTCTGAAAGAAAATGGCCCCCAAAGGGAGTGGCACTCTTAGGAGGGATGGCCTTGTTGGAGGAAGTGTGTCACTGTGTGGGAGGGCTTTGAGGTCTCTTTTGCTCAAGCTTCCCTCAGTGTGAGGGTCAGTTGACTTCCTGTTCCCTACAAGATGGAGGACTCTCAGCTCCAGCATCACATCTGTCTGCACACCACCATGCTCCTGTCATGGTGACAATGGACTGAACCTCTGAACTGTAAGCAAGCCATCCCAATTAAATGTTTTCTTTATAAGAGTTGCTGTGGCCATGGTGTCTCTTCACAGCAATAAAAACCCTAAGACACTGACCCTCTGAATTGGGCCACCCCAAGCTGGAAGAGGGGCCCTAGTGGATGATAGTTAAAATGACAGATATCACTGGCATCCTAAGATGCAACCAGAGAAAGAGCCCAGAAGACTGCAACTGTCAGGGCCATTTTCTTTCTTTCTTTCTTTTTCTTTCTTTCTTTCTTTCTTTCTTTCTTTCTTTCTTTCTTTCTTTCTTTCTTTCTTTCTTTCTTTCTTTCTTTTTAAAGATCTTGTTTATTTTTATGTGTGTGGTGTTTTGCCTTCATGTATGTCTGTGCACTGCCTGTGTGCCTGGTGCCTCAGAGGCCAGAAGGTGATGTCAGATCACCTCCGAGGGAGCTAAGGCCAGGTGGGCAATTGAATGAAACCCTGTTTACAAATTAAAAGTAAAAGGAGGCTCAGGGCATACAGCTTAGTGTGGGAGTGCCTGCTGTCACATGTGAGGGCCTGGGTTCCAAGCCTGCACCACCAACAAAACAAAACCCCCAAACCCCAAACAAAACTTTCAGAATTCTGGCATTATTGTAGGTGGTAAGGCCCCCCACATACTTCCCCCAGCTTCTCTTGCATAACCATAGTATATTTGTTAAAATGAAGAAACTAACATCAGCACAACAATAAAAACCTAGGGCTGGGGAGATGGCTCAGTGGTTAAGAGCAGTTGCTGCTCTTCCAGAGGACCTGGGTTCAATTCCCAGCAACCACGTGGAGTCATAGATAGTTGTGAGCCACTATATGGGTGCTGGGAACTGAACCCAGGTCCTCTGGAAGAGCAGCTAGCGTTTTTCATCATCTCTCCAGCCCAAGAGCAAAACTACTACGGTACATTTCTCTGGAGTCCACCCACAGCCCAAGGGATAATGTTGGGTGCACAGTGGGGTGGCTGGGGTGGGGTGGGGATCAATAACACGGTAAGTGGTTTATCTGTGTGGCCCAACTTCATGAAGGTTCAAACAGAAAGTTCCAGGGCTCCGGAGGACCAGGTATGCCAGACCAGCTGGCAGAGCAGGTGGGGCACGTCAGCACAGTCACTTTTTCTACCAGGCACTGGAGGAAATGGGAGATTTGTCATAACATCGAGTCATTTCCTCCTGTCCCTACTGACCACCCAGCTAGGTGGCCACAGCCCTCGGAAGCCACAGCCTAAGTTACTTAGTGACACCTTAAGGTGAGGTGGAGAACTGGCAGCTTACCTGACGAGAACCTTCCCCACTCGGAGACCCCCTCCTCGGGGGCGTGGCCACAGGGAAAAGCTAGCCATTGAGTGAGCAGCAGGTGATGCCGGAGGGAGCTCTGTGGCTTCGTGTTTGCCTAGCGTGCATGAAGCCCTGGTTCCATCCCTAACACCTTTAATCCCGGCACTCAGGATGCAGAGGCTAGCCCCATCTACATAGTGAGTTTCAGGCCAATGAGTGCTATATAGTGAAACTCTGTCTTAAAATAATATATATAAAATAAATAAATGCAATAAAAAAATTAAGCCGATCAAGTTTTAAGAGATGCTGGAGGACGGCTTCCCTCCCCCCTTTCCCACCCCTCAAGGCCCCTCTTCTTCGTATTTTGGCACAATGAACTCTGTCTGCAAATCTATCTACTTATTTGATTGTGGTTCCTGCTCTCCCAGCCCTTCCGGATCCCTGTCTGGTTCCACTATCAAGATTTACATTTAAATGTGGAAGTCTGATCCGCCATGAGAGGTAATCAATGGGAAATGGTTCACTCTTGGCCAATTGCAAGTGCAGTCATCACTGAAAACTAATTGTGTTGGCAGCTTCAGGTCACAGGGAGCACACCCTGTCCCATTAGAGGGTCCAGCATTTGCTGAGTCCTGGAATCTATACACAAGTGATACTTTATGTCATTTGAGCAAATCAAAGGATGGAGGATAAATTCCCACACTTTTGGTGCAAAAAGCCCAAAATTTTACTAGCATAGCTTTTGGACAGTTGCTATAATCGTTTTGTATTAAAGTGGCCATGTTTCAATGAGTTGATATGTATAAAGCTTACTGTATTGTGATTGGTGGATTTTACAGCTGCATATTGACACCCCATTCAGAACCTGGTAGAATATGGTGGTGCTCACCTGTAATTTCAACAGCTGGGAGGCAGACACAGGAGGATCACAGTCCAAGGCTAGCCTCATCTACATAGTGAACTCCAGGACAACCTAGGCTATGTGAGACACTCCCATCTCCAACCTGTTCTCACAAAGGAACACTCAGTAACTTGAGGGTTTTGTTTTGTTTTGTTTTGTTTTGTTTTTGACAGGGTCTCACTAGGGGGAGCCCAGGCGGGCTTTGAGCTTGCAAACCTCCTGTCTCAGCTTCCTAGATGCTGAGATTATAGGCGTATACCGTCACGACCCGCTGAGATTAAATTATATGTGCGTCTGTGTGTGAGTACGCATGCGTGTATGTGTGCATGTGTGTTTCTGTGTGTGTGTTTATATCTGCCTGTATGTGTGTGTGCTCATGCATGTGTGTGCACAAGTGCATACATGTGTGTCTGCCTGTATGTGTGTGCATGCATGCACATGCCACAGTATGTGGAAGTCAGAGGACAACCTGCAGGAGTCTGTTCTCTTCTTATGCTGTGGGGCCTTGGGACTGAATTTGCATCACCGGCCTTGGTGGCAGGTGCCTTTACCCACTGAACCATCTGTGTGGCCTGAGATTTTTTGGGTGGTTTTTGAGACAGGGTTTCTCTGTATAACAGTCCTGGCTGTCCTGGAACTCACAGAGCCAACTGCCTCTGCTCTGTCCTCCCACTGTGTGGGTCCCGGGTGGTTGGTATTGGCAGCAAACACCTTTACCCAATGAGCCGTTTTTGCCAACCCAAGGTTAGAAATTTCAATAAGCGCATCAGTCTGGAAATACAACCTCCCCCCAATCTTTTTTTTCTTAGACAGGGTCTATCTAGAGAGTCTTGGCTGGCCTGGAACTCATGGAAATCCTCCTGCTTTGGCTTCCTGGGTGTTAGGATTCAAAGCATGAGCCATCACACCTGACAGCTCACTTTCTGGACTAAGAAGCAGCTCATTTTAGCCGGTGGTGGTGGTGGATCACGCCTTTAGCCCCAGCACTTGGGAGGCAGAGGCGGGCGGATCTGAGTTCAAGGCCAGCCTGATCTATAGAGCAAGTCTCAGGACAGCCAGGGCTGCACAGAGAAACCCTGTCTCAGGGAAGAGGAAGGAAAAAAGGCAGCATACTAACAGTCACTCAGCATCCGGGGAGTTTCGTTAAGTCAACCCACAGTCTGGTGCAGACACCAGAGGCCAAGCTATAAGCTTCGCTATAATGGGATGACAGAAAGGAAAAATACTGTGTTTAGGAAGCTAAAGGGGGTAACAGCCTAAGCTGGCCTTAAAGGACCACAGTTCCGGGGGGCTACAGGCCCACTCCTTGTCACATACCATTTGATTCTTACATTTGTCTGCTAACCTACAAATTCACAAGTGCTCACCAATAAAATCCAAATCACGTTTGCCTCATGGAGGCTTAAACAAGTGCAGATGATGGATGGCAGGATGGCTCAGAGGGTAAAGGAGCTTGCAGTTAAGGCTGATTGATGGCCTGAGTTCAATCCCCAGAACCATTATGGTAGAAGGAGAGAGTCGACTCTTGCAAGTTGTCTTTTTGATCTCTACACCATGAGGTGTCCATGAGTGCTCTCCCCCAAGACCCCAGAGAGAGAGAGACAGACAGACAGAGACAGAGACAGAGACAGAGAAAGAAAGAGAGAGAGGGAGGGAGGGAGGGAGGGAGAGAGAGAGAGAGAGAGAGAGGGAACATTAAAAAAATAAAAATAGAAAGGACGGACACCAGCTGAGGACTAAGACCTGAGGTTGAGCCCTGGCTTCCGGGTGCATATGCACACACATGTGCACACCTCTCCCCAGGTATAGGCACATGCATATGTACACCCAGATACACAAAGGAGAAGGCCATTTCCAAGGTTAACAAGCCTACATTGCCTTCAGAGTGCAGATGACGGTCATCATCCAGAATCTCTTCCAGGTTTTAATACACCCCTGGGAGCAGCCTCCCAGCATCCTTTGCAGCACAATGACCAAAGGCAATTTTCCAGCTGTCTTCAGGGGAAGGGGCACACACCCCATCCTACTTAGAGTTTAGGTGTCACCCAGGTCCTGGTGTTGAAGACGTGGACACAGGAAGAAGGCAGACAGAGCCCAGAGCCAGAGGTGAAGACTCAGCCAGCCAGAGGCAGGGTTTCCCACACTCAACCCAGTAGCTTATCACAGCAGGTGGCTTCCGGGAAAGGGAGCAGGGATTCCCAGGGCCTGAGGGGAGGCAGCTGTTGGTCAAAGGGTGCTGATGCTCAGCTATGAGATGAAGGAGGGCCAGCGTGGGAGGTGCAGCAGGGTGTGACGGCTGACCGCTTTGGGTCCCGGGCCACACAGGCGCTCAGGTAGGACGAGTATTTTTAAAAAGAAAAACTTTGGACCGGTTTTGTCACCACCTACCCAGATCTGTCACTCTGAGGACCACTACTGGAAGTAGAGACGAGCTGGGAAGGAAGCTCTTGGCAGGGACAGAATCCAACTCCACACAGGTGGAGAGTACATGCAGGAAGGGGCTGGGTGTTGGCTGAGCCCCGCCTCGGGCACAGGGTAAGGTAGGGCTGAAATCTCAGGGAACAGGACAAACCTTGTAACACAAACCTGCTAAAAACCAAGATTGGGGGCTGGGAAGATGGTTCGGTTGGGAAAGTGACAGCTGCATGGGGACCCGAGCTCTGTCCCTAGAACCCATATCAAAGACGACAGGACTACAGTGCCGTAAGGCCACTCGGTGGATACCTCACACACTCTTCCAAAGGACGCAAGCTCAGTTCTCTGCACTCATGTCAGATGGATCACAAATGCCCGAAACCCCATCCCCAGGAGGTCTGATGACCTCTTCCGGCCTCCATGGCACTGCATTCACGGGACATGTATTCTCCGTCTCTCACAAATGTACAAATGAAATAAATACAAATGAAATGGGGGGGTGGGGTGGAATATTTCTTACTCTACTTGGGAAGTGGAGGCAGGAGGATCAAGAGTTCAAGACTGACCTTGGAGCTACACAGGAAGTTCAAGGCTGGGCTATCTAAGACAATTTCAGGAAAACAAAAAGCTAGGAGTGTTGGTGCTGGTGGTGAGGGGTGGGAGGAGTCCGGTCAGGAGCAGGAGGCCCTAGGGCCGGATGGCCAGCCTAGCCTAAGCACTGGGCTTCACACTAGTGAGGGACCTTGCCTCAAAAGCCTGGGGCATCTGAGGACTAATAACATCCATGCTGACCTCTGGTCACACATGTACATCTGCACGGACATGTACACACACACACACACACACACACACACACACACACACACACACAGAGCACCAACCCTACATAAACCACCCCTACACACTTTACACACAGAACCCAAGCGTACCTTTGCAGAACCCATCTTATCCAAATTTCCAGCAAACCCCGGGACAGGAGCAAAGTGGTGACTCATGGGGCTGCTGTTCACTCATGCTTAGGAAATATTGCTCGGGGCTGGAGAGACAGCTGGGTGGTTAAGGAGCACTTGCTGTTCTCTCAGAGAATCTGAGTTTGATTCTGAGCACCTACAATGAAGGGCCCGTAACTCCAGCGATAGGAGATCTGATGCCCTCTTCTGGCCTCCATGGGCAACTGCATTAACGACACACTCTCAGGGCTCGGGCTGTGGCTCTGGAGCCTGAGACACATGAATATGGGAGACTGAAAAGGAAGAAGAGGAGGGGAGGAGGAGGAAGAGAGGGAGGAGAAGAGGAAGAAGAAACCCCAGACGACAGCAGAAGAGGAAGAAGAAACCCCAGACGACAGCAACCTACAGTCAGTATTCTTTCTCGGAGCCTGGGTTACTGCCCCTTACCTTGCACCTTCTCCTGGTTCCAGCTCTCGAGAGGATCCAGGAGCACAGGGGCAGCCAAGGTAGCTCATGATGGCACCGAGAGTTGACACTGCTTCCTTCTTGGACACTGTCCACAAGGCAGACAGGAATCCCCAGCGAAGGAGCGGGTTTGTGCACTACCGGCTCCTGGCTCGGCCTGCAAGGCTTCACAGCTGAGGCGAATAGAGAAGCCAGTCTTTAAGCATGCAGCCCTTCCCTGAGCGCTTCCAAGCTTCTATATCCCTTCTTTTGGTCCCCCCCCCCCATTGAGAGAGGGCCCTGCTCTGTAGCCCAGGCTGGCCTGGAACTCACGACCCTTCTATCCAACGCTAGGATTGTAGGTATGAATCAGTATGCTCTTGCACCCCAGGCTGGCCTCAGTCTCACTATGTGATGAGTGCCTTGACCTATTAATCCTCCTGTCTCCAACTCCTCACTGCTGGATTCCAGTACACAGCCTTGTCTGATGTATGTGGTGCTCAAGACGGGACCCAGGATTTTGAGCACACCAGGCAGGTGCCCTTCAACCGAATTATGCTATACCTCCATCTTTTTTTTTTTATAGAATGTATGTAGCCCAGGCTAGTCTGGTCTCATTATTTTTTGTCCCTTAGCCTGCCGAATGATGGGATTACAGCCTGCAACACCACACTCAGATGAAGCTCCTTTTAAAAAATGTATTAAAAAAGAATACCAGCACCCTGGGCTGTATTCCCTGTCAACCCTACTCATGAATGCCGGTGAGTCCGGCCTCTCTTATTTTGTTCTGGAAGTCATTTTTGTTGATTTAGCTCAGATGGCTATGCTGGGGGTTGGACGGCAGGGTTGAAATGTCTGTTTCCATGGCATTTCACTGCATGGCTCACTCATCCTCTGTCTTGCCTCCTTGGGTTGCTTTTGTGTTAAAGCTGCAGGGCTGCAGCTGCAGAGATGACTCAGCAGTTAAGAGCATTTGCTGCCCTCGCAGAGGACCCGAATTTGGCTCCCAGCACCCCTATGGCAGCCCACTACCATCAGTTAACTCCAGTTCCAGGGGAACTGACGCCTTCTGACCTCCACAGGCGCCTGGCACACATGTGGTACACAGACATACATGCAGACAAAACACTATACATATAAAATTTTCAAGTCTGAAAAGCAATTGCAGAGCCGCAGGGTTGCCAGGGAGCCTTTGTAGGCCCCAAATGCCTAAAGTAGTCAACGCCTGACCCCAAACTTTCTGCTCCCCTCTGGGTACCGTGAATCCAAATTTGCTAAGTGGGTCAGGTATGGTGGTGTCTCTAATCCTCGTACAGAGGCAGGGGTTGGGGCAGGGCTCTGTGAGTTCAAGGCCAGCCCTGTCTATATAGTGAGTTCCTGGACAGCCAGGGCTATGTAGAGAGACCCTGTCTCAAAAACAAAACCAAAACCAAACTTGCTAAGTGGTATCAGGTTGGGTCTAAGGCCCTTGGAGTCCACACAACTGTTAGCTCAAACTGCCTTGGACAAGACTGACCTCTTTCCCATGCAGTTGAAGGCGATGCTGTGTCTCTGAGCTGCTACTTGAAAAGTCAACAACCTGCTCTTTCCAGAAATGCAGATGAGATCGATGGCAAAGGGTGGGAGAAAGCAGCAGGACTCTGCACAGGGGCCGGACATTCACACAACAGTGAGATGATCACAACACCCAAGACAGCGCTGGAGAATCATCCATGGAGCCTTCTGATCTCATCTTCTGGTCCCGCTGTCAGCTCTGTCCCGGCGTCCCAGTGTCCCGGTGTTGCAGAATGCATCACAAATCAGTGTCACTGTCCTAGAACAAGCTGTTTCAGGCTAAGTACTGGCTCTACCACTGAGCCGGTCCCCTGCCCCTCACTGGGGAATTCTAGGCAGGGGCTCTACCACTGAGCCACACCCTAGTCCACCTCTTGGTGTTTACTGATTGTTCTTCATTCAGGCTACAGAAATTTCTCATCCCACCCCTTTTCCCAACACTAGATCCGTTTAGCCCAATTCCAAAAGTCTAACCATGTAGCTAATGAGGCACAGTTTTGTTTTGTTTCACACAAGTTCATGTAGTCCAGGTTGGTCTTGAACTCTTGATCTTCCTGCCTCCACCTCCCAAGTGCTGGGATTATAGAAGCCCAACACCACCATGTCCAGCTCACATAAACATTTATATCAAACAAAGGCCGTGTTTGAAGAAAACCGGCTGGGGCAGAAAACACAAAATTCTGGATGACTGACAGGTCAATCCAGACTCTGGAGCTTCGAGCAATGGATCTGAGGGAGGACTCAGCTAGGTTTTCACTTGTGCAAACACAGGGTACTCTGTAAGACGTGAAAGACACCAGTCTCGGGCTGCTCCACTCACCCCAGAACCCCATCCAGGACTCACTGGGCCCCAGACTTTGCTTTTTTCACTTGCATTTCAAATTCTGTGACATCTGCCTGCAGGTTGTTGGGGCTAGCTTGATCTTGGGCGCCACCATCAGTTCAAACTGCATTTCGCTGCACTTGGGGGTGCGGGGAGGACGGACTAATTCACTGGGAAATCCCAGGAGCCGTTGCCATCAATAACTGACTGGGTGGGGCAGGGGACGGAAACCTACCACAGCCTGTCTACGGACAACTGTAAAGACCTCACATCCCTCTATAGAGAAGTTCACTTTTTTATTGCAAAAAACAAAAACAAAAACAAAACAAAAACAGAGAAAAGACACCACACAAATGTATAAGGCGAACACTAACAGCCACTACCCGGGCTAAGAAAGAACTTTACCACATACCAGAGCACCGACGCCTTTCCCCCACACAGCTCAGTTCAGGGGCAGTGTTCTAGGTTTGCCAGCTTAATAACTCCACCAGCGACAGGGTCAGTTTTCAAATCACAACCCACACTAAGCAACTCTCCCCTAGGGGGCCGAGGAGTGCTTAGCGGCCCCCACCTTTGAATGACCCAGATCACAGAGCAGTCAGCCAGAGAATGCTTACAGGGCTGTGGACTCACTTTGGCACCTAGGCCCCCCGGGTCAGCTGCTCTGCTGCTGAGAGCTGGGGCTGCCAGCTCCACAAGGCAAGGTCCGCCGCGCGGTGTGAGCTTTGTTCAGATTCCTGAGAGACCACTCATGCTGCTCTAGAGGTCACGGCTGGGCTCCAGGGGGCTCTCCAGCTGCCCCACCGAGACCAAGGGGCTGAGCTGCCCCGAGGCAAGGCTTTCCGAGGGGAAAGTGACCAGGTTTGAGTTCTTACTCTCACCCCAGTCACTGTGCTGCTTCCGATGACACCTGAGAGAGTCGTCCCTGACGAAGGAGGCGCCACACTTGTCGCACTGGAAGGCCCTCTGGGCGACGATCTTGGCCACGTGGTGGGGGCTGCTGTCCCCGGGCCCATCCTTGTCCAGCGGGGCCCTGTTCTCTGTCTTGGCCCCTTCCCTGTGCACCTTGTCGATGTGCTTGGCCAGGCTGCTGGGCCGCTTTGTGTCAAAGCTGCAGAAGTCACACTTGAAGGGCCGGTCCTTGCAGTGGACCCTGCGGTGCACGCGCAGGGCGGCTGGGCTGGAGCAGGAGTAGTTGCACTCGGGACACTTCTCGGGGTGGTCAGCCTGATGCAGACGACTGTGCTCCAGCAGGTCGGCCCGGTCGCGGCCCTGGAAGGCACAGTGCAGACACTTGAAGGTGTGCTTGATGCGGATGTGCGACTTGAGGTTCGCCTTCATGGTGCAGCGCACGTCACAGAACTCGCACTTGAAAGGCTTCTCCCCCGAGTGCACGATCATGTGCCGCTTCAAGTCCGAGCTGATTTTGAACTTGGCGCTGCAGAGCCAGCACTGGAAGGGGGTGTCCCCTAGCAATGGAAGGTGTGATTACATTAGAGTGGGCAGGCAACAGAATTCCCACCTAGATGGGCATCCCATGCTTGGCCAGGAGACAGCTAGCTGGGTCTTTTGAGCTGTGGCTGGCAACTTCCCGATAATGACACTGACCATGTATAATAACCCAGTACTGTTAGCCTATTTTATAGAGGAGGTGACTGATGCTCACAGAGCTGGAGTGGCAGGACCTAAACTTATGTACTATGCCCCCACCAAGTCCACACTCAATTACACTTACGTTCTAGAAATATAATATAGGTTGCACATGGGTTCTCCAAATAATATTTACAGACACAGGGCTGGCAAGATGGCTCAGTGGTAAGAGCACCAGTTGGTCTTGCAGAGGACCCATGCTCAGTTCCCAGCACCCACATGGCAACTCACAACTTCCTGTAACTCCAGTTGCAGAAAGTCTGTCTCCCTCTTCTGGCCTCCATGAGTACTGCACACAAGTGGTGCATAAACACACATGCAGGCAAAATACATGTACACATAGAATAAAAATAAATCCTTTTTTTTTTTTTTTTGCTTTGTTTTTGAGACAGGGTTTCTCTGTGTAATAGCCTTGGCTGTCCTGGAATTTGCTTTGTAGGCCAGACAAGCCTTGAACTCACAGAGATCCACCTGCCTCTGCCTCCTGAGTGCTGGGACTAAAGGTGTGTGCCACCACTGCCCAGCTAAAAAGAAATGAACCTTAAACACAGTAACTACAAAAGTTTACAGGGATTCTTGTGCTTGTGTTTGATGTGCAACAGTTATTCAGCATGTACTAACAACCTTTTAAATTTTCTAACTATGCGCTGAATCTTTTTGTTTGTTTTTGTTTTTTGAGACAGGGTCTCACTATGTAGCCTTGACTGTCCTGGAACTCACTATGTAGACCAGGGTGGCCCTGAACTCAGAGAGATCCACCTGCCTCTGCCTCTTGAGTACTGGGCTTAAAGGCTTGTGCCACTATGCCTGGCTCAGAATGGAACTTACTATAAAGCTAACACACAAAGGTGGCACCAGGCACTGGGGATAGTTCGTGGAAAAGCCACAGCTTTCCAACGTGGTTCAGGTGAGTCTTTGAAGGCTCGCAGAGGGTTTTGGTAATTTTGGAGCTGATGAGAAGTCCCTAAGTCATCCTTGTCATCCTACCCAAAAGCTGCATGCCCATAGCAACGACCTGCTTTCCCAGCACTGCCTTTTAAGGAGAACAGCAGCCCACACCAGAATGAGTCTCTTTGAACATCCCTTCTCTTCACAACAAACTCGTAATTGTCAGCCTTTTTATTTTATTTTTTGGTTTTTTGAGGCAAGGTTTCTCTGTGTAGCTCTGGCTGTCCTGGAACTCACTCTGTAGACCAGGCTGGCCTCGAACTCACAGAGATCCACCTGCCTCTGCCTCCTGAATGTTGAGATTAAAGGTGTGTGCCACCATGCATGGCACATTTTCATTCTTACCAGGCATAGTGGCTCATGCCTGTAATCCCAGCACTCAGAGGAGACTGAGGCTGGAGGATCACTATGAGTTTGAGGTCAGCTTAGGCTACAAAGTGAGCTCTTATCTCAGAAATACAAAATAATGTTAAAAAAAACAGGCCTAGGGCTGGAGAGATGGCTTGGAGGATGAAATGCTTGGAGGATCTGAGTTTGGATCCCCAGCACCACATTAAAGCTAGATGTGAGAGTACATCTACGATTCTATTGCTGGAGAGAGAGACAAGGCCTGGGACAGCGGAGCACTAGCTTCAGTGAGAAACGCTGTAGTAATAATAATAATAATAATAATAATAATAATAATAATAATAGTAAAGGTGGTGAGCAATAGAGGAAGATACCAGTGTTCACCTCTGGCCTCTTTCTGTCCCTTGTATAAATACACACACACACCCATACACATACATATGCCCTCCCCCACACGCATATTTTAAGACATAAAATTTCCATTCCATCTCTGAATTGCCACTGTTTGGTGGTTTTCATATTTCCACTTTAGAACTAAAGTACAAATTATTTGTTAGGACCAAATACGTGCTCCTGGGGGAGCCAAACACTGCACCAGGATTACAACCACCTCCTCGAGTGGCCACCGTGCATGGTGTCACTATTGTCAAGTGAAATGACTCTTTTTCTTGTATGCTCACCTCCAGGAAGTGGTTTAGCTTGCTTCTTTGACTGGACTATAGATGGAAATATCTCTCCTGCCCACCTGTTCCCAAATACCTGGCAACTGCTCCCCAAATAACTGACTCAGAGGCTTGTTTATTTATTTATATTACTTATAAGTGCTCAGCCAATAGCTCAGGCTTGTTACTAGCCAACTCTTATACTTAATTTAACCCATATTTCTATTTACACTTTGCCAAGTGGCTCATGGCTTGTTACCTCATTTTCTACATGTCCTGCTTGCCCAGTGGCTTGGCTGGCATATCCCCCAACTCTCTTCACCCCACTCTCCTTCTTCCCAGCATTCTCACTTTGGCTTTCCCACCTAACTTCCTGCCCAGCTACCAGCCTGTCAGCTTTTTATTAACCAATGAGAGTAACACATATTCAGAGTAGAAAGGGATTGCTCCACAGCACTGGACTCTGTATTTCTTGGGGAAAAAGTAATCTCGCAAAATTTTTAAGTCATCTAGTCTCTCAGGTTTCCTCTCACATGCAATTTTGAATGAGCTTCATAATTCTCAGTATATAGTTTTTTCTTACTCTGCTGTCTAAGGTCACCCTGACCTTTCTCTCTGTTGCAGTAACAGTTAGTTATACTCAGACAGTCGTAAATAAAATGTTTTGTGGTAGATTTTCCCACCTGTTGTTGCATGAGTGTATCTTCTAGTAACGTCTATCATGGCGGCTGAGAGAAAAGTCTTGAATACACTCCTAGTCCACTCTTGCACGTTGGATAGTTTTGCTGGGTATAGAACTCTTTGTTCAAAGTTGTTCCTTTGGGATTGTGAGACCGCTCAGCAGTCAAGAGCACTTTCTGTTCTCAGAGGACCGAGGTTTGGTTCCCAGCACCCACATGGCAGCTCACATTTGTCTGTAACTCCAGTTTCCAGAGATCCAGTGTCCTCTTCTGGACTCCACGGGCACTTACACGTAGTGTATATACATAAGTACAGGCAAAATACCCATACACACATAAAATGAAAATAAATAAATCCAAACAAAAAAGTCACTCTCAAGTCTACCTAAAACTTTTTCTAGCTGAGTCTGAGGAAGGGACTTTCTCATTTCTTTTATACTGATTATAAAAAAACCCTTATCAGCTTTTTCATGCTCTTGGTTTTTTAAAATTGCAAGATTCTTTCTTTCCTTTTTTTGAAGACAGGGTCTCTCTGTGTAGCCCTGGCTGACCTGGAACTTGTTCTGTAGACCAGGCTGGCCTCAAACTCATAGAGATCCATTTGACTTGGCCTCCTTAGTGCTGGATTAAAGGTGTGTGCCACCACTGCCCAGCTAAACTCAGATTTATTTATTTATTTAAGATTTATTATATATGTAGTGTTCTGTCTGCATAGATGCCTGCATACCAGAAGAGGGCACCAGATCTCATTATAGATGGTTGTGAGCCACCATGTGGTTTCTGGGAATTGAACTCAGGAACCTCTGGAGCTCTGAGCCATCTCTCCAGCCCCGAACTCAGTTTTAAATGCTAACACATTTCTATTGTCTTGCCATCTCACTGTGAATGCCTCAACCCTCCACTTACGTGGGGGTGGGTGGGTGTGCACTATAGTGGGTTGGTTTTATCTAGCTCACATTAGTCTTATGGAGTCCTACCAAGAAGGAAAGGGAAACCTTCCAGAACAAGATGTGTGTGTGGTTTGCAATTGCATTCAACCGACTGCTACATTCCTGAATGAAGCCAGGCAGGCAGAGAGTAAACCTAAACACTAAAAGCATCCAGTTGGCCGGTCATTTTTATTTGAGATGCATCCTTTGGACACGTGGCTGCTGCACGTGTCCCCACCTGTATTCTATGTAGGTATAAAACGCAGCTGTCACACCGATGTACTGAAAACTATTGTTTTGGCAACGAAGACCTGAACAGGCTGCACGGGGTCAGATTCCAAATCCCTGTGTTTCTATCAGCAACTCATCTCCGTTGTTTGTGTCTTAAGGAAGCGCAGGTGAAGGAATAGAGAGGGTAAAGCAGGCGGCTCCCGGGGGAGGGGCTTACCTGTGTGTGAGCGCAGGTGCACGGTGAGCTGGCTGGAGTTGCGGCTGGCGTAGGGGCAGAGCTGGCACTTGTACGGCCGCTCGTCCGAGTGGATGCGTAGGTGCTTCTTGAGGCTGCTGCTGTCCACAGCCGCGTAGTCGCACAGGTGGCACTTGTGTGGCTTCACGCTCGTGTGGCAGCGCATATGCATGGTCAGGTTGTCCTTCCGGCTGAAGCACTTGTCACAGAACTCACACTTGTGTGGCTTGTCGCCTTCAAACACATAAGCAGTCAAGGTTAGAGTTTCTTTTCCCGTTGCCACGATAAAATACGCCGACAGAGCAACTTAGAGGAAAAGGGTTTATTTTGGCTCACAGTTCAAGGATACAGTCCATCAGATGGGTAAGTATCGTGAAGCAGTTGGTCACACCGCATCCACAATCAGGAAACAGGGATGAATGCCCGTGCCTGCTCAGCCCCCTTTCTCTAGTAAACAGTCCAAGATCCCAGTCAGGAAATGGTGCCACCCAGTCTTTATACCTCAATTAATTCCATCAAGGAAATGGCCCGAGGCACGCCCAGAGGCCTGTCTCCTAGGTAATTCTAGACTCCGTCAGGCTGACAATTACACTGTCACAGGGTGATGACACAGATTTAATCAAGATGACAGTGTAGACAGATGGCCTGCCTCCCCTGTCCAATGACCACACACAAAGGCGGAAACCAGAAGTCACCGAGGGGAACAAGAAAGTGAGCCAAACATCACCACGAATCCTAAGACACAGGTTAAGCAAAGTTCAGAGGTGAAACCCTGTTAGGGACAAAAGAAATGTTCACATGAGTGTTCAAGGTAAGAAGTGGCAGGTGTGGGGGTCTTGGACAGACTTCTGGCCCCTGGGTGATAAAGCACTTACAGAAGGACCAGGCTGACTTTACCAGCTTCATCTCTACTCCTGGGCCTCGTGCAGCCTAGGCTGTCCTTGAACTCACTATGTAGCTGAAGGTGACAGACCTTGAACTCTTGATCCTCCTGCTTCTACCTCCCTGAGTACTAGGGGCCATTATGCTCACCCCATACCCTCTTTCTTCCTTCCTTTTTTTTTTTTTTTTTGACAGGGTCTGTGTATCTCTGGCTGTCAGGGAACTCTCTAAACTCTCTATGTAGACCAGGCTGGCCTTGAACTCACAGAGATCCACCTTCCTCTACCTCCCAAGTGCTGGGATTAAAGGCATCCATCACAATATCTAGCCTTTATACCCCTTTTGGATTGGAGTTACTTACCTTTGAACTTTTGTTAGAGAGAGAGAGAGAGAGAGAGAGAGAGAGAGAGAGAGAGAGAGAGAGAGAGAGAAAACACGAGAGCAAACCCTCATGAGACAGTGCCACTGTGGGGGTGAGAGGACAACTTTTGGAAGTCAGTTCCCCCTTCTACTACGGGTTCCATGGATGGAATAGGTTGGGAGGTTTAATCAGCAAGTGTCTTTATCCAGTGAGCTGTATCGATGGCCCTTTCTAGTAATAAAAAAGTATGCTATCAAGAAAAATCAGGCAGGATGGTGCACTCCTGTGATCCTAGCATGTGGGAGGTGGAGACCAGAATTAAGGGTTCAAGGTTATCCTCCCCCACACAGTGAGCTGGAGGCTAGCCTGGGATACATGAAACCGTCTCAAAACCAAGAAAGTACTCCACCAAGAGGGGACCTAGGCTAACTCAGGATGCTTCAGGTGATGATGGTGTACCCATGCAGGCTGGGCTGTGAGAATATGTACCTTCTGTTGGGGATGTCCAGAGCAGGAGAGGGTATGGGAAGTAGGGATTGGGAACATATGGGAGTAGCTTTCGGTCCAATTTCTGTGTACACCCAAGGCCGCTCTAAAAAATAATATGTATTAGAAGAAAAGGATAGGAAAGCACCTCCCACTATCGGGCTGGGTGGGTAGTGCAGGGCTGAGTGCTTGCCTAGCGTGCACAAGACCCTGAGCTCCAGGGATGTGAGCGTAACCAACAGAGAACGGAGAGCCACCTCTTGGGTTTGGCAGACTCCATTTCCAACCACACACGAGGCCAGAATGTCATTACACATGTGTGTCAACACCAAGCAACACAACACATTGTCTTGCTATCCGAGCCTGCTGACTGGTCCTCTAAGACAGAGGGAGTTGCGAAGATGTGGGCCATGCTTCCCAC
>NW_026738185.1:0-23505 GCF_949786415.1 Peromyscus eremicus
TGAGGAAAGAGCACTCTTCTACTCTACTGTGTTTCATATAGGGCCAGAACAGTGAGCTTGCTCAGAAAAATTAACTGTGCTTCCTACACACATGGGCCATATCTAGTTCAACTCTGCTTAGGAAACTGACAAGAACAGTAGCTCCTCTTCAGTCCAATACACTGTACTTTTTGGGAACAGACGCGAGTGCTATTTGCACTGTGTATGGCAATGGGAGATCAATAGTGACTTTCCTTACCAAAAAACAAATCTTGCTCGTAGGACCTGAAACTGCATGTGATTCAACTCCATTTAGTACTGGGAAACAAACGCTAGCTCGCCTTACAAAAAACACACTCTGCTTTTGAGGAAAGAGCACTCTTCTACTCTACTGTGTTTCCTATAGGGCCAGAACAGTGAGCTTGCTGAGTACAAAAGAACTGTGCTTCCTACACACATGGGCCATATCTAGTTCAACTCTGCTTAGGAAACTGACAAAAACAGTAGCTCCTCTTCAGTCAAATACACTGTACTTTCTGGGAACAGACGCGAGGGCTATTTGCACTACGTATGGCAATAGGAGCACTATAGTGACTCTTCTTACCAGAAAACAACTCTTGCTCATAGGACCAGAATCTGCATGTGATTCAACTCCATTTAGGATTGGGAAACAAACGCTAGCTCGCCTTACAAGAAACACACTCTGCTTTTGAGAAAAGAGCACTCTACTACTCTACTGTGTTTTCTATGTGGTCTGAACAGTGAGCTTGCTGAGAACAAAAGAACTGTGCTTCCTACACACACGGGCCATATCTAGTTCAACTCTGCTTAGGAAACTGACAAGAACTGTAGCTCCTCTTCAGTCCAATACACTGTACTTGCTGGAAACAGACGCGAGTGCTATTTGTACTGTGTATGGCAATGGGAGCACAATAGTGACTCTTCTTACCAGAAAACAACTCTTGCTCGTAGGACCAGAAACTGCATGTGATTCAACTCCATTTAAAATTGGGAAACAAATGCCAGCTCGCCTTACAAGAAACACACTCTGCTTTTGAGAATAGGGCACACACCTACTCTACTGTGTTTCCTATGGGGTCCAAACAGTGAGCTTGCTCAGAACAAATGAAATGTGCTTCCTACACACACGGGTCATATCTAGTTCAACTCTGATTAGGAAACTGACAAGAACAGTAGCTCCTCTTCAGTCCAATACACTATACTTGCTGGGAACAGACACAAGTGCTATTTGCACTGTGTATGACAATGGGAGCGCAATAGTCACTTTTCTTACCAGAAAAAACTTTTGCTTGTAGGACAGAAACTGCATGTGATTCAAATCCATTTAGGACTGGGAAGCAAACGCTAGCTCGCCTTACAAGAAACACACTCTGCTTTTGAGAATAGGGCACCCATCTACTCTACTGTGTTTCCTATGGGGTCCAAACAGTGAGCTTACTCAGAACAAAAGAACTGTGCTTCCTACACACACGGGCCATATCTAGTTCAATTCTGCTTAGGAAACTGACAAGAACAGTAGATCCTCTTCAGTCCAATACACTGTACTTGCTGGGAACAGACGCCAGTGCTATTTGCACTTTGTATGACAATGGGAGCCCAATAGTGACTTTCTTTACCAGAAAAAACTCTTGCTTCTAGGACCAGAAACTGCATGTGATTCAAATCCATTAAGGACTGGGAAGCAAACGCTAGCTCGCCTTACAAGAAACACACTCTGCTTTTGAGAAAAGAGCACTCTACTACTCTACTGTGTATTCTCTGTGGTCCGAACAGTGAGCGTGCTGAGAACAAAAGAACTGTGCTTCCTACACACACGGGCCATATCTAGTTCAACTCTGCTTAGGAAACTGACAAGAACTGTAGCTCCTCTTCAGACCAATAAACTGTACTTGCTGGAAACATACGCGAGTGCTATTTGTACTGTGTATGGCAATGGGAGTGCAATAGTGACTCTTTTTACCAGAAAACAACTCATGCTCGTAGGACCAGAAACTGCATGTGATTCAACTCCATTGAGGATTGGGAAACAAACGCCAGCTCGCCTTACAAGAAACACACTCTGCTATTGAGAATAGGGCACACATCTCCTCTACTGTGTTTCCTGTGGGTTCCAAACAGTGAGCTTGCTCAGAACAAAAGAACTGTGCTTCCTACACATGGGTCATATCTAGTTCAACTCTGCTTAGGAAACTGACAAGAACAGTTGCTCCTCTTCAGACCAATATACTGTACTTGCTGGAAACAGACGCGAGTGCTATTTGTACTGTGTATGGCAATGGGAGCACAATAGTGACTCTTCTTACCAGAAAACAACTCTTGCTCGTAGGACCAGAACCTGCATGAGATTCAACTCCATTTAAAATTGGGAAACAAATGCCAGTTGGCCTTACAAGAAACACACTCTGCTTTTAAGAATAGGGCACACACCTACTCTAATGTGTTTCCTATGGGGTCCAAACAGTGAGCTTGCTCAGAACAAATGAAATGTGCTTCCTACACACACGGGTCATATCTAGTTCAACTCTGATTAGGAAACTGACAAGAAGAGTAGCTCCTATTCAGTCCAATACACTATACTTGCTGGGAACAGACACAAGTGCTATTTGCACTGGGTATGACAATGGGAGCGCAATAGTCACTTTTCTTACCAGAAAAAAACTTTTGCTTGTAGGACCAGAAACTGCATGTGATTCAAATCCATTTAGGACTGGGAAGCAAACGCTAGCTCGCCTTACAAGAAACACACTCTGCTTTTTAGAATAGGGCACACATCTACTCTACTGTGTTTCCTATGGGGTCGAAACAGTGAGCTTGCTCAGAACAAAAGAACTGTGCTTCCTACACACACGGGCCATATCTAGTTCAATTCTGCTTAGGAAACTGACAAGAACAGTAGATCCTCTTCAGTCCAATACACTGTACTTGCTGGGAACAGACGCCAGTGCTATTTGCACCGTGTATGGCAAAAGGAGCACAATAGTGACTTTCCTTACCAGAAAACAACTCTTGCTCGTAGGACCAGAAACTGCATGAGATTCAACTCCGTTTCTGACTGGGAAACAAACAATAGCCAGCCTTACAAGAAACACACTCTGCTTTTGAGAAAAGAGCACTCTTGTTCTCTACTATGTGTCCTATGGGTTCCGAACAGTGAGCTTGCTCAGAACAAAAGAACTGTGCTTCCTACGCACACGGGCCATATCTAGTTCAACTCTGCTTAGGAAACTGTCAAGAAAAGTAGCTCCTCTTCAGTCCAATACACTGTACTTGCTGGGAACAGACGCAAGTGCTATTTGCACACTGTATGTCAATGGGAGCGCAATAGTGACTTTCCTTACCAGAAAACAACTCTTGCTCGTAGGACCAAAAACTGCATGTGATTCAACTCCATTTAGGACTGGGAAACAAAAGCTAGCTCGCCTTACAAGAAACACACTCTGCTTTTGAGAAAAGAGCTGTCTTCTACTCTACTGTGTTTCCTATAGGGCCAGTACAGTGAGCTTGCTCAGAACAAAAGAACTGTACTTCCTACACAAATGGCTATATCCAGTTCAATTCTGCTTAGGAAACTGACAAGAACAGTAGCTCCTCTTCAGTCCAATACACTGTACTTGCTGGGAACAGATGCGAGTGCTATTTGCACTGTGTTTGGCAATGGGAGCGCAATAGTGACTTTCCTTACCAGAAAACAGCTCTTGCACGTAGGACCAAAAACTGCATGTGATTCAACTCCATTTAGGACTGGGAAACAAACGCTAGCTTGCCTTACAAGAAACACACTGTGCTTTTTAGAAAAAAGCACTCTTCTACTCTACTGTGTTTCCTATAGGGTCAGAACAGAGAGCTTGCTCAGAACAAAAGATCTGTGCTTCCTACACACACGGGCCATATCTCGTTCAACTCTGATTAGGAAACTGACGAGAACAGTAGCTCATCTTCAGTCCAATACACTGTACTTGCTGGGAACAGATGCGAGTGCAATTTGCACTGTGTACGGCAAAGGGAGCACAATAGTGACTCTTCTTACCAGAAAACAACTCTTGCTCTTAGTACCAGTAACTGCATTTGATTCAACTCCATTTAGGACTGGGAAAAATAACACTAGCTCGACTTACAAGAAACACACTCTGCTTTTGAGAAAAGAGCACTCTTCTACTCTACTGTATTTCCTATGGGGTCCGAACAGTGAGCTTGCTCAGAACAAAAGAAATGTACTTCCTGCACACATGGCCATATCTAGTTCAATTCTGCTTGGGAAACAGACAAGAACAGTAGATCCTCTTCCGTGCAATACACTGTACATGCTGGGAAAAGAAGCCAGTGCTATTTGCCCTGTGTATGACAATGGGAGCACAATAGTGACTCTTCTTACCAGAAAACATCTCTTGCTCGTAGGAACAGAAACTGCATGTGTTTCAACTCCATTTAGTACTTGGAAACAAACACTAGCTCGCCTTACAAGAAACACACTCTGCTTTTGAGAAAAGAGCACTCTGCTACTCTACTGTGTTTGCTATAGTGCCAGAACAGTGAGCTTGCTCAGAACAAAAGAACTGTGCTTCCTACACACACGGGCTATATCTAGTTCAACTCTGCATAGGAAACTGACAAGAACAGTAGATCCTCTTCAGTCCAATACACTGTACATGCTGGGAAAAGACGCAAGTGCTATTTGCCCTGTATATGACAATGCGAGCGCAATAGTGACTCTTCTTACCAGAAAACCACTCTTGCTTGTAGGACCAGAAACTGCATGTGATTCAACTCCATTTAGGTCTGGGAAGCAAACGCTATCTAGCCTTACAAGAAACACACTCTGCTTTTGAGAAAAGAGCACTCAGTTTCCTATGGGGTCCGCACAGTGAGCTTGCTCAGAACAAAAGAGCTGTGCTTCCTATACACACGGGCCATATCTAGTTCAACTCTGCTTAGGAAACTGACAAGAACAGTAGCTCCTCTTCAGTCCAATAACGCTACTTGCTGGGAACAGACATGAGTGCTATTTGTACTGTGAATGGAAAAGGGAGCGCAATAGTGACTTTCCTTACCAGAAAACAATTCTTGCTCGTATGACCAAAAACTGCATGTGATTAAACTCCATTTAGGGGTGGGAAACAAACGCTAGCTCACCTTACAAGAAACACACTCTGCTTTTGAGAAAAGAGCACTCTTCTACTCTACTGTGTTTCCTATAGGGCCAGAACAGTGAGCTTGCTCAGAACAAAAGAACTGTGCTTCCTACACACATGGCCATATCTAGTTCAATTCTGCTTAGGAAACTGACAAGAACAGTAGCTCCTCTTCAGTCCAATACACTGTACATGCTGGGAACAGACGCCAGTGCTATTTGCCCTGTGTATGACAATGGGAGCGCAATAGTGACTCTTCTTACCAGAAAACAACTCTTGCTCGTATGACCAGAAACTGCATGTGATTCAATACACTTAGGACTGGGAAACAAACGCTAGCTCGCCTTACAAGAAACACACTCTGCTTTTGAGAAAACAGCACTCTTCTACTCTACTGTGTTTCCTATGGGGTCCGAACAATTAGCTTGCTCAAAACAAAAGAACTGTGCTTCCTACACACACGGGCCATATCTAGTTCAACTCTACTTAGGAAAATGAAAAGAACAGTAGATCCTCTTCAGTCCAATACGCTGTACATGCTGGGTACAGACGCCAGTGCTATTTGCACTGTGTATGGCAATGGGAGCGCAATAGTGACTCTTCTTACCAGAAAACATCTCTTGCTCGTAGGACCAGAAACTGCATGTGATTCAACTCCATTTAGGATTGGGAAACAAAAGCTAGCTCGCCTTACAAGAAACACACTCTGCTTTTGAGAAAAGAGCACTCTTCTACTCTACTGCGTTTCCTATGGGATCCAAACAGTGAGCTTGCTCAGAACAAAAGAACTGTGCTTCCTACACACACGGGCCATATCTAGTTCATATTTGTTTAGGAAACTGACAAGAGCAGTAGCTCCTCATCAGTCCAATACACTGTACTTGCTGGGTTCAGACGCGAGTGCTATTTGCACTGTGTATGGCAATGGGAGAGCAATAGTGACTTTCCTTACCAGAAAACAACTCTTGCTCTTAGGAACGGAAACTGCATGTGATTCAACTCCATTTAGGACTGGGAAACAAACTCTAGCTCGCCTTACAAGAAACACACTCTGCTTTTGAGGAAAGAGCACTCTTCTACTCTACTGTGTTTCCTATAGGGCCACAACAGTGAGCTTGCTGAGTACAAAAGAAATGTGCTTCCTACACACATGGGCCATATCTAGTTCAACTCTGCTTAGGAACCTGACTAGAACAGTAGATCCTCTTCAGTCCAATACACTGTACATGCTGGGTACAGAGGCCAGTGCTATTTGCCCTGAGTATGACAATGGGAGCACAATAGTGACTCTTATTACCAGAAAAAACTCTAGCTCGTAGAACCAGAAACTGCATGTGATTCAACTCCATTTAGGACTGCGAAACAAACGCTCTCTCGCCTTACAAGAAACACACTCGGCTTTTGAGAAAAGAGCACTCTTCTACTCTACTGTGTTTCCTATAGGGCCAGAAAAGTGAGCTTGCTGAGAACAAAAGGACTGTGCTTCCTACACACATGGCCATATCTAGTTCAATTCTGCTTAGGAAACTGACAAGAACAGTAGATCCTCTTAAGTCCAATACACTGTACATGCTGTGTACAGACGCCAGTGCTTTTTGCACTGTGTATGGCAATGGGAGAGCATTAGTGACTCTTTTTACCAGAAAACATCCCTTGCTCATAAGACCAGAAACTGCATGTGATTCAACTCCATTTAGGACTGGGAAACAAACGCTAGCTCGCCTTACAAGAAACACACTCTGCTTTTGAGAAAAGAGCACTCTTCTACTCTACTGTGTTTCCTATGGGGTCCAAACAGTGAGCTTGCTCAGAACAAAAGAACTGTGCGTCCTACATACACGGGCCATATCTAGTTCAATTCTGATTAGGAAACTGACAAGAACAGTAGATCCTCTTCAGTCCAATACACTGTACATGCTGGGAACAGACGCCAGTGCTATTTGCCCTGTGTATGACATTGGGAGGGCAATAGTGACTCTTCTTACCAGAAAACAACTCTTCCTTGGAGGACCAGAACCTGCATGTGATTCAACTCCATTTAGGACTGGGAAACAAATGCCAGCTCGCCTTACAAGAAACACACTCTGCTTTTGAGAAAAGAGCACTCTTCTACTCTACTGTGTTTCCTATGGTGTCCGAACAGTGCGCTTGCTCAGAAAAAAAGAACTGTGCTTCCTACACACACGGGCCATATCTAGTTCATCTATGCTTATGAAACTGACAAGAACAGTAGCTCCTCTTCATTCCAATACACTGTACTTGCTGGAACAGACGCGAGGGCTATTTGCATTGTGTATTTCAAAGGGAGCGCAATAGTGACACTTCTAACCAGAAAACAACCTTTGCTCGTAGGACCAGAACTGCATGTGTATTTCAACTCCATTTAGGACTGGGAAACAAACGCTAGCTCGCCTTACAAGAAACACACTCTGCTTTTGAGGAAAGAGCACTCTTCTACTCTACTTTGTTTCCTATGGTGTCCGAACAGTGAGCTTGCTCAGAACAAAAGAACTGTGCTTATACACACACGGGCCATATTTAGTTCAAGTCTGCTTAGGAAACTGACAAGAACAGTAGAACCTCTTCAGTCCAATACACTGTACTTACTGGGAACAGACGCGAGTGCTATTTGCACTGTGTTCGGCAATGGGAGCACAATAGTGACTCTTCTTACAAGAAAACAACTCTTGCTCGTAGGACCAGAAACTTCATGTGATTCAACTCCATTTAGGACTGGGAAACAAATGCTAGCTTGCCTTACAAGAAACACACTCTGCTTTTGAGGAAAGAGCACTCTTCTACTCTACTTTGTTTCCTATGGTGTCCGAACAGTGAGCTTGCTCAGAATAAATGAACTGTGCTTATACACACACGGGCCATATTTAGTTCAAGTCTGCTTAGGAAACTGACAAGAACAGTAGCTCCTCTTCAATCAAATACACTGTACTTGCTGAGAGCAGACGCGAGTGCTATTTGCACTGTGTATGGCAATGGGAGCGCAATAGTGACTCTTCTTACCAGAAAATAACTCTTGCTCTTAGGACAAGAAACTGCATGTGATTCAACTCCATTTAGGACTGGGAAGCAAACGCTGGGTCGCCTTACACTAAACACACTTGGCTTTTGAGAAAAGAGCCCTCATCTACTCTACTGTGTTTCTTAAGGGGTCCGAACAGTGAGCTTGCTCAGAACAAAAGAACTGTGCTTCTTACACACACGGGCCATATCTAGTTCAAGTCTGCTTAGGAAAATGATGAGAACAGTAGCTCCTCTTCAGTCCAATACACTGTACTTGCTGGGAACAGACACGAGTGCTTTTTGCACTGTGTACGGCAATGGGAGCACAATAGTGACTCTTCTTACAAGAAAACAACTCTTGCTCGTAGGACCAGAAACTGCATTTCATTCAATCCACTTAGGACTGGGAAACAAACGCTAGCTCACCTTACAAGAAACACGCTCTGCTTTTGAGAATAGGGCACACATCTACTCTACTGTGTTTCTTATGGGGTCCAAACAGTGAGCTTGCTCAGAACAAAAGAACTGTGCTTCCTACACACACAGGTCATACCTAGTTCAACTCTGCTTAGGAAACTGACAAAAACAGTAGCTCCTCTTCAGTCCAATACACTGTACTTGCTGGGAACAGACGCGAGGGCTATTTGCACTGTGTATGACAATGGGAGCATAATAGTGACTCTTCTTACCAGAAAACAACTCTTGCTCGTAGGAACAGAAACTGCATGTGATTCAACTCCATTTAGGACTGGGAAACAACCGCTAGCTCGCCTTACAAGAAACACACTCTGCTTTTGAGAAAAGAGCACTATTCTACTCTACTGTGTTTTTTATGGGGTCCGAACAGTGAGGTTGCTGAGAACAAAAGAACTGTGCTTCCTACACACACGGGCCATATCTAGTTCAATTCTGCTTAGGAAACTGACAAGAACACTAGATCCTCTTCAGTGCAATACACTGTACATGCTGGGAAAAGAAGCCAGTGCTATTTGCCCTGTGTATGACAATGGGAGCACAATAGTGACTCTTCTTACCAGAAACAATCTCTTGCTCGTAGGAACAGAAACTGCATGTGATTCAACTCCATTTAGTACTTGGAAACAAACACTAGCTCGCCTTACAAGAAACACACTCTGCTTTTGAGAAAAGAGCACTCTGCTACTGTACTGTGTTTCCTATAGGGCCAGAACAGTGAGCTTGCTCAGAACAAAAGAACTGTACTTCCTACACACACGGGCTATATCTAGTTCAACTCTGCATAGGAAACTGACAAGAACAGTAGATCCTCTTCAGTCCAATACACTGTACATGCTGGGAAAAGACGCAAGTGCTATTTGCCCTGTATATCACAATGCGAGCGCAATAGTGACTCTTCTTACCAGAAAACCACTCTTGCTTGTAGGACCAGAAACTGCATGTGATTCAACTCCATTTAGGTCTGGGAAGCAAACGCTATCTAGCCTTACAAGAAACACACTCTGCTTTTGAGAAAAGAGCACTCTTCTACTCTACTTTTTTTCCTATGGGGTCTGAACAGTGAGCTTGCTCAGAACAAAAGAGCTGTGCTTCCTATACACACGGGCCATATCTAGATCAACTCTGCTTAGGAAACTGACAAGAACAGTAGCTCCTCTTCAGTCCAATACACCGTACTTGCTGGGAGCAGACATGAGTGCTATTTGTACTGTGAATGGAAAAGGGAGCGCAATAGTGACTTTCCTTACCAGAAAAAAATTCTTGCTCGTATGACCAAAAACTGCATGTGATTAAACTCCATTTAGGGGTGGGAAACAAACGCTAGCTCACCTTACAAGAAACACACTCTGCTTTTGAGAAAAGAGCACTCTTCTACTCTACTGTGTTTCCTATAGGGCCAGAACAGTGAGCTTGCTCAGAACAAAAGAACTGTGCTTCCTACACACATGGCCGTATCTAGTTCAATTCTGCTTAGGAAACTGACAAGAACAGTAGCTCCTCTTCAGTCCAATACACTGTACATGCTGGGAACAGACGCCAGTGCTATTTGCCCTGTGTTGAAAATGGGAGCGCAATAGTGACTCTTCTTACCAGAAAACAACTCTTGCTCGTAGGACCAGAAAATGCATGTGATTCAACTCCATTTAGGACTGGGAAACAAACGCTAGCTCGCCTTACATGAAACACACTCTGCTTTTGAGAAAACAGCACTCTTCTACTCTACTGTGTTTCCTATGGGGTCCGAACAATTAGCTTGCTCAGAACAAAAGAACTGTGCTTCCTACACACACGGGCCATATCTAGTTCAACTCTACTTAGGAAAATGAAAAGAACAGTAGATCCTCTTCAGTCCAATACGCTGTACATGCTGGGTACAGACGCCAGTGCTATTTGCACTGTGTATGGCAATGGGAGCGCAATAGTGACTCTTCTTACCAGAAAACATCTCTTGCTCGTAGGACCAGAAACTGCATGTGATTCAACTCCATTTAGGATTGAGAAACAAACGCTAGCTCGCCTTACAAGAAACACACTCTGCTTTTGAGAAAAGAGCACTCTTCTACTCTACTGTGTTTCCTATGGGATCCAAACAGTGAGCTTGCTCAGAACAAAAGAACTGTGCTTCCTACACACACGGGCCATATCTAGTTCATATTTGTTTAGTAAACTGACAAGAACAGTAGCTCCTCATCAGTCCAATACACTGTACTTGCTGGGAACAGACGCGAGTGCTATTTGCACTGTGTATGGCAATGGGAGAGCAATAGTGACTTTCCTTACCAGAAAACAACTCTTGCTCTTAGGAACGGAAACTGCATGTGATTCAACTCCATTTAGGACTGAGAAACAAACTCTAGCTCGCCTTACAAGAAACACACTCTGCTTTTGAGGAAAGAGCACTCTTCTACTCTACTGTGTTTCCTATAGGGCCACAACAGTGACCTTGCTGAGTACAAAAGAAGTGTGCTTCCTACACACATGGGCCATATCTAGTTCAACTCTGCTTAGGAACCTGACAAGAACAGTAGATCCTCTTCAGCACAATACACTGTACATCTGGGTACAGAGGCCAGTGCTATTTGCCCAGAGTATGACAATGGGAGCACAATAGTGACTCTTATTACCAGAAAAAACTCTAGCTCGTAGAACCAGAAACTGCATGTGATTCAACTCCATTTAGGACTGCGAAATAAACGCTCGCTCGCCTTACAGGAAACACACTCGGCTTTTGAGAAAAGAGCACTCTTCTACTCTACTGTGTTTCCTATAGGGCCAGAAAAGTGAGCTTGCTCAGAACAAAAGAACTGTGCTTCCTACACACATGGCCATATCTAGTTCAATTCTGCTTAGGAAACTGACAAGAACAGTAGATCCTCTTAAGTCCAATACACTGTACATGCTGTGTACAGACGCCAGTGCTATTTGCACTGTGTATGGCAATGGGAGAGCAATAGTGACTCTTCTTACCAGAAAACATCCCTTGCTCATAAACCAGAAACTGCATGTGATTCAACTCCATTTAGGACTGGGAAACAAACGCTAGCTCGCCTTACAAGAAACACACTCTGCTTTTGAGAAAAGAGCACTCTTCTACTCTACTGTGTTTTCTATGGGGTCCAAACAGTGAGCTTGCTCAGAACAAAAGAACTGTGCGTCTTAAATACACGGGCCATATCTAGTTCAATTCTGATTAGGAAACTGACAAGAACAGTAGATCCTCTTCAGTCCAATACACTGTACTTGCTGGGAACAGACGCAAGTGCTATTTGCACTGTGTATGTCAATGGGAGCGCAATAGTGACTTTCCTTACCAGAAAACAACTCTTGCTCGTAGGAACGGAAACTGCATGTGATTCAACTCCATTTAGGACTGCGAAACAAAGGCTAGCTCGCCTTACAAAAAGCACACTCTGTTTTTGAGGAAAGAGCACTCTTCTACTCTACTGTGTTTCCTGTATGGCCAGAACAGTGAGCTTGCTGAGTACAAAAGAACTGTGCTTCCTACACACATGGGCCATATCTAGTTCAACTCTGCTTAGGAAACTGACAAGAACAGTAGCTCCTCTTCAGTCCAATACACTGTACTTGCTGGGAACAGATGTGAGGGCTATTTGCATTGTGTATGGCAAAGGGAGCGCAATAGTGACTCTTCTAACCAGAAAAGAGCTCTTGCTCGTAGGACCAGAAACTGCATGTGTATTTCAACTCCATTTAGGACTGGGAAACAATCGCAAGCTCGCCTTACAAAAAACACACTCTGCTTTTGAGAAAAGAGCACTCTTCTACTCTACTGTGTTTTCTATGGGGTCCGAACAGTGAGCTTGCTGAAAACAAAAGAACTGTGCTTCCTGCACACACGGGCCATATCTAGTTCAACTCTTCTTAGGAAACTGACAAGAACAGTAGCTCCTCTTCAGTCCAATACACTGTACTTGCTGGGAACAGACGCGAGGGCTATTTGCACTTTGTATGGCAAAGGGACCGCAATAGTGACTCTTCTTACCAGAAAACAACTCTTGCTCGTAGGACCAGAAACTGCACGTGTATTTCATCTCCATTTAGGACTGGGAAACAAAGTCTAGCTCGCCTTACAAGAAACACACTCTGCTTTTGAGAAAAATGCACTCTTCTACTCTACTGTGTTTCCTATGGGGTTCGAAATGTGAGCTTGCTCAGAACAAAAGAACTGTGCTTCCTACACACACGGGCCATATCTAGTTCAACTCTGCTTAGGAAACTGACAAGAACAGTAGAACCTCTTCACTCCAATAGACTGTACATGCAGGGAAGAGGCGCCAGTGCTATTTGCCCTGTGTGTGACAATGGGAGCACAATAGTGTCTCTTCTTACCAGAAAACAACTCTTGCTCGTATGACCAGAAACTGCATGTGACTCAACTCCATTTAGGACTGGGAAACCAACTCTAGGTCGCCTTACAAGAAACACACTCTGCTTTTGAGAAAAGAGCACTCTGCTACTCTACTGTGTTTCCTATGGGGTCCGAACAGTGAGCTTGCTCAGAACAAAAGAACTGTGCTTCCTACACACACTGGCCATATCTAGTTCAACTCTGCTTAGGAAACTGACAAGAACAGTAGATCCTCTTCAGTCCAATACACTGTAATTGATTGGAACAGACGCAAGTGTTATTTGTACTGTGTATGGCAATGGGAGCGCAATAGTGACTCTTCTTACCAAAAAATAACTCTACTCGTAGGACCAGAAACTGCATGTGATTCAAATTCATTTAAGACTGGGAAACAGAAGGTAGCTAGCCTTGCAAGAAACACACTCTGCTTTTGAGAAAAGAGCACTCTTCTTCTCTACTATGTGTCCTATGGGTTCCGAACAGTGAGCTTGCTCAGAACAAAAGAACTGTGCTTCCTACGAACTCGGCCCATATCTAGTTCAATTCTGCTTAGGAAACTGACAAGAACAGTAGATCCTCTTCAGTCCAATACACTGTACTTGCTGGGAACAGACTCAAGTGCTATTTGCACTGTGTATGTCAATGGGAGCGCAATAGTGACTTTCCTTACCAGAAAACAACTCTTGCTCAAAGGACCAAAAACTGCATGTGATTCAACTCCATTTAGGACTGGGAAGCAAACGCTAGGTCGCCTTACACTAAACACACTCGGCTTTTGAGAAAAGAGCACTCATCTACTCTACTGTGTTTCCTATGGTGACCGAACAGTGAGCTTGCTCAGAACAAAAGAACTGTGCTTCTTACACACACGCGCCTTATCGAGTTCAACTCTGCTTAGGAAACTGACGAGAACAGTAGCTCCTCTTCAGTCCAATACACTGTACTTACTGGGAAGAGACGCGAGTGCTATTTGCACTGTGTACGGCAATTGGAGCACAATAGTGACTCTTCTTACAAGAAAACAACTCTTGCTCGTAGGACCAGAAACTGCGTTTGATTCAATCCACTTAGGACTGGGAAACAAACGCTAGCTCACCTTACAAGAAACACGCTCTGCTTTTGAGAATAGGGCACACATCTACTCTACTGTGTTTCCTATGGGGTCCAAACAGTGAGCTTGCTCAGAACAAAAGAACTGTGCTTCCTACACACACAGGTCATATCTAGTTCAACTCTGCTTCGGAAACTGACAAAAACAGTAGCTCCTCTTCAGTCCAATATACTGTACTTGCTGGGAACAGACGCGAGGGCTATTTGCACTGTGTATGACAATGGGAGCACAATAGTGACTCTTCTTACCAGAAAACAACTCTTGCTCGTAGGACCAGAAACTTCATGTGATTCAACTCCATTTAGGACTGGGAAACAAATTCTAGCTCGCCTTACAAGAAACACACTCTGCTTTTGAGAAAAGAGCACTCTTCTACTCTACTTTTTTTCCTATGGGAACTGAACAGTGAGCTTGCTCAGAACAAATGAACTGTGCTTCCCATACACATGGGCCATATCTAGTTCAACTCTGCTCAGGAAACTGACAAGAACAGTAGATCCTCTTCAGTCCAATACACTGTACTTGCTGGGAACAGACGCGAGGGCTATTTGCACTGTGTATGGAAAAGGGAGCGCAATAGTGACTCTTCTTACCAGAAAACAACTCTTGCTCGTAGGACCAGAAACTGCATGTGTATTTCATCTCCATTTAGGACTGGGAAACAAACTCTAGCTCACCTTACAAGAAACACACTCTTCTTTTGAGAAAAATGCACTCTTCTACTCTACTGTGTTTCCTATGGGGTTCGAAATGTGAGCTTGCTCAGAACAAAAGAACTGTGCTTCCTACACACACGGGCCATATCTTGTTCAATTCTGCTTAAGAAACTGACAAGAACAGTAGAACCTCTTCAGTCCAATAGACTGTACATGCTGGGAAGAGACGCCAGTGCTATTTGCCCTGTGTGTGACAATGGGAGCGCAATAGTTACTCTTCTTACCAGAAAACAACTCTTGCTCGTAGGACCAGAAACTGCATGTGACTCAACTCCATTTAGGACTGGGAAACAAATTCTAGCTCGCCTTACAAGAAACACACTCTGCTTTTGAGAAAAGAGCACTCTCCTACTCTACTTTTTTCCTATGGGGTCTGAACAGTGAGCTTGCTCAGAACAAATGAACTGTGCTTCCTATACACACGGGCCATATCTAGTTCAACTCTGCTCAGGAAACTGACAAGAAGAGTAGATCCTCTTCAGTCCAATACACTGTACTTGCTGGGAACAGACGCGAGGGCTATTTGCACTGTGTATGGAAAAGGGAGCGCAATAGTGACTCTTCTTACCAGAAAACAACTCTTGCTCGTAGGACCAGAAACTGCATGTGTATTTCATCTCCATTTAGGACTGGGAAACAAACTCTAGCTCGCCTTACAAGAAACACACTCTTCTTTTGAGAAAAATGCACTCTTCTACTCTACTGTGTTTCCTATGGGGTTCGAAATGTGAGCTTGCTCAGGACAAAAGAACTGTGCTTCCTACACACACGGGCCATATCTTGTTCAATTCTGCTTAGGAAACTGACAAGAACAGTAGAACCTCTTCAGTCCAATAGACTGTACATGCTGGGAAGAGACGCCAGTGCTATTTGCCCTGTGTGTGACAATGGGAGCGCAATAGTTACTCTTCTTACCAGAAAACAACTCTTGCTCGTAGGACCAGAAACTGCATGTGACTCAACTCCATTTAGGACTGGGAAACAAATTCTAGCTCGCCTTACAAGAAACACACTCTGCTTTTGAGAAAAGAGCACTCTTCTACTCTACTGTGTTTTCTATGGTGTCCAAACAGTGAGCTTGCTCAGAACAAAAGAACTGTGCGTCTTAAATACACGGGCCATATCTAGTTCAATTCTGATTAGGAAACTGACAAGAACAGTAGATCCTCTTCAGTCCAATACACTGTACTTGCTGGGAACAGACGCAAGTGCTATTTGCACTGTGTATGTCAATGGGAGCGCAATAGTGACTTTCCTTACCAGAAAACAACTCTTGCTTGTAGGAACGGAAACTGCATGTGATTCAACTCCATTTAGGACTGCGAAACAAAGGCTAGCTCGCCTTACAAAAAGCACACTCTGTTTTTGAGGAAAGAGCACTCTTCTACTCTACTGTGTTTCCTGTATGGCCAGAACAGTGAGCTTGCTGAGTACAAAAGAACTGTGCTTCCTACACACATGGGCCATATCTAGTTCAACTCTGCTCAGGAAACTGACAAGAAGAGTATCTCCTCTTCAGTCCAATACACTGTACTTGATTGGAAGAGACGCAAGTGCTATTTGCTCTGTGTATGGCAATGGGAGCGCAATAGTGACTCTTCTTACCAAAAAACAACTCTACTCTTAGGAACAGAAACTGCATGTGATTCAACTCCATTTAGGACTGCGAAATAAACGCTCGCTCGCCTTACAGGAAACACACTCGGCTTTTGAGAAAAGAGCACTCTTCTACTCTACTGTGTTTCCTATAGGGCCAGAAAAGTGAGCTTGCTCAGAACAAAAGAACTGTGCTTCCTACACACATGGCCATATCTAGTTCAATTCTGCTTAGGAAACTGACAAGAACAGTAGATCCTCTTAAGTCCAATACACTGTACATGCTGTGTACAGACGCCAGTGCTATTTGCACTGTGTATGGCAATGGGAGAGCAATAGTGACTCTTCTTACCAGAAAACATCCCTTGCTCATAAACCAGAAACTGCATGTGATTCAACTCCATTTAGGACTGGGAAACAAACGCTAGCTCGCCTTACAAGAAACACACTCTGCTTTTGAGAAAAGAGCACTCTTCTACTCTACTGTGTTTTCTATGGGGTCCAAACAGTGAGCTTGCTCAGAACAAAAGAACTGTGCGTCTTAAATACACGGGCCATATCTAGTTCAATTCTGATTAGGAAACTGACAAGAACAGTAGATCCTCTTCAGTCCAATACACTGTACTTGCTGGGAACAGACGCAAGTGCTATTTGCACTGTGTATGTCAATGGGAGCGCAATAGTGACTTTCCTTACCAGAAAACAACTCTTGCTCGTAGGAACGGAAACTGCATGTGATTCAACTCCATTTAGGACTGCGAAACAAAGGCTAGCTCGCCTTACAAAAAGCACACTCTGTTTTTGAGGAAAGAGCACTCTTCTACTCTACTGTGTTTCCTGTATGGCCAGAACAGTGAGCTTGCTGAGTACAAAAGAACTGTGCTTCCTACACACATGGGCCATATCTAGTTCAACTCTGCTTAGGAAACTGACAAGAACAGTAGCTCCTCTTCAGTCCAATACACTGTACTTGCTGGGAACAGATGTGAGGGCTATTTGCATTGTGTATGGCAAAGGGAGCGCAATAGTGACTCTTCTAACCAGAAAAGAGCTCTTGCTCGTAGGACCAGAAACTGCATGTGTATTTCAACTCCATTTAGGACTGGGAAACAATCGCAAGCTCGCCTTACAAAAAACACACTCTGCTTTTGAGAAAAGAGCACTCTTCTACTCTACTGTGTTTTCTATGGGGTCCGAACAGTGAGCTTGCTGAAAACAAAAGAACTGTGCTTCCTGCACACACGGGCCATATCTAGTTCAACTCTTCTTAGGAAACTGACAAGAACAGTAGCTCCTCTTCAGTCCAATACACTGTACTTGCTGGGAACAGACGCGAGGGCTATTTGCACTTTGTATGGCAAAGGGACCGCAATAGTGACTCTTCTTACCAGAAAACAACTCTTGCTCGTAGGACCAGAAACTGCACGTGTATTTCATCTCCATTTAGGACTGGGAAACAAAGTCTAGCTCGCCTTACAAGAAACACACTCTGCTTTTGAGAAAAATGCACTCTTCTACTCTACTGTGTTTCCTATGGGGTTCGAAATGTGAGCTTGCTCAGAACAAAAGAACTGTGCTTCCTACACACACGGGCCATATCTAGTTCAACTCTGCTTAGGAAACTGACAAGAACAGTAGAACCTCTTCACTCCAATAGACTGTACATGCAGGGAAGAGGCGCCAGTGCTATTTGCCCTGTGTGTGACAATGGGAGCACAATAGTGTCTCTTCTTACCAGAAAACAACTCTTGCTCGTATGACCAGAAACTGCATGTGACTCAACTCCATTTAGGACTGGGAAACCAACTCTAGGTCGCCTTACAAGAAACACACTCTGCTTTTGAGAAAAGAGCACTCTGCTACTCTACTGTGTTTCCTATGGGGTCCGAACAGTGAGCTTGCTCAGAACAAAAGAACTGTGCTTCCTACACACACTGGCCATATCTAGTTCAACTCTGCTTAGGAAACTGACAAGAACAGTAGATCCTCTTCAGTCCAATACACTGTAATTGATTGGAACAGACGCAAGTGTTATTTGTACTGTGTATGGCAATGGGAGCGCAATAGTGACTCTTCTTACCAAAAAATAACTCTACTCGTAGGACCAGAAACTGCATGTGATTCAAATTCATTTAAGACTGGGAAACAGAAGGTAGCTAGCCTTGCAAGAAACACACTCTGCTTTTGAGAAAAGAGCACTCTTCTTCTCTACTATGTGTCCTATGGGTTCCGAACAGTGAGCTTGCTCAGAACAAAAGAACTGTGCTTCCTACGAACTCGGCCCATATCTAGTTCAATTCTGCTTAGGAAACTGACAAGAACAGTAGATCCTCTTCAGTCCAATACACTGTACTTGCTGGGAACAGACTCAAGTGCTATTTGCACTGTGTATGTCAATGGGAGCGCAATAGTGACTTTCCTTACCAGAAAACAACTCTTGCTCAAAGGACCAAAAACTGCATGTGATTCAACTCCATTTAGGACTGGGAAGCAAACGCTAGGTCGCCTTACACTAAACACACTCGGCTTTTGAGAAAAGAGCACTCATCTACTCTACTGTGTTTCCTATGGTGACCGAACAGTGAGCTTGCTCAGAACAAAAGAACTGTGCTTCTTACACACACGCGCCTTATCGAGTTCAACTCTGCTTAGGAAACTGACGAGAACAGTAGCTCCTCTTCAGTCCAATACACTGTACTTACTGGGAAGAGACGCGAGTGCTATTTGCACTGTGTACGGCAATTGGAGCACAATAGTGACTCTTCTTACAAGAAAACAACTCTTGCTCGTAGGACCAGAAACTGCGTTTGATTCAATCCACTTAGGACTGGGAAACAAACGCTAGCTCACCTTACAAGAAACACGCTCTGCTTTTGAGAATAGGGCACACATCTACTCTACTGTGTTTCCTATGGGGTCCAAACAGTGAGCTTGCTCAGAACAAAAGAACTGTGCTTCCTACACACACAGGTCATATCTAGTTCAACTCTGCTTCGGAAACTGACAAAAACAGTAGCTCCTCTTCAGTCCAATATACTGTACTTGCTGGGAACAGACGCGAGGGCTATTTGCACTGTGTATGACAATGGGAGCACAATAGTGACTCTTCTTACCAGAAAACAACTCTTGCTCGTAGGACCAGAAACTTCATGTGATTCAACTCCATTTAGGACTGGGAAACAAATTCTAGCTCGCCTTACAAGAAACACACTCTGCTTTTGAGAAAAGAGCACTCTTCTACTCTACTTTTTTTCCTATGGGAACTGAACAGTGAGCTTGCTCAGAACAAATGAACTGTGCTTCCCATACACATGGGCCATATCTAGTTCAACTCTGCTCAGGAAACTGACAAGAACAGTAGATCCTCTTCAGTCCAATACACTGTACTTGCTGGGAACAGACGCGAGGGCTATTTGCACTGTGTATGGAAAAGGGAGCGCAATAGTGACTCTTCTTACCAGAAAACAACTCTTGCTCGTAGGACCAGAAACTGCATGTGTATTTCATCTCCATTTAGGACTGGGAAACAAACTCTAGCTCACCTTACAAGAAACACACTCTTCTTTTGAGAAAAATGCACTCTTCTACTCTACTGTGTTTCCTATGGGGTTCGAAATGTGAGCTTGCTCAGAACAAAAGAACTGTGCTTCCTACACACACGGGCCATATCTTGTTCAATTCTGCTTAAGAAACTGACAAGAACAGTAGAACCTCTTCAGTCCAATAGACTGTACATGCTGGGAAGAGACGCCAGTGCTATTTGCCCTGTGTGTGACAATGGGAGCGCAATAGTTACTCTTCTTACCAGAAAACAACTCTTGCTCGTAGGACCAGAAACTGCATGTGACTCAACTCCATTTAGGACTGGGAAACAAATTCTAGCTCGCCTTACAAGAAACACACTCTGCTTTTGAGAAAAGAGCACTCTCCTACTCTACTTTTTTCCTATGGGGTCTGAACAGTGAGCTTGCTCAGAACAAATGAACTGTGCTTCCTATACACACGGGCCATATCTAGTTCAACTCTGCTCAGGAAACTGACAAGAAGAGTAGATCCTCTTCAGTCCAATACACTGTACTTGCTGGGAACAGACGCGAGGGCTATTTGCACTGTGTATGGAAAAGGGAGCGCAATAGTGACTCTTCTTACCAGAAAACAACTCTTGCTCGTAGGACCAGAAACTGCATGTGTATTTCATCTCCATTTAGGACTGGGAAACAAACTCTAGCTCGCCTTACAAGAAACACACTCTTCTTTTGAGAAAATGCACTCTTCTACTCTACTGTGTTTCCTATGGGGTTCGAAATGTGAGCTTGCTCAGGACAAAAGAACTGTGCTTCCTACACACACGGGCCATATCTTGTTCAATTCTGCTTAGGAAACTGACAAGAACAGTAGAACCTCTTCAGTCCAATAGACTGTACATGCTGGGAAGAGACGCCAGTGCTATTTGCCCTGTGTGTGACAATGGGAGCGCAATAGTTACTCTTCTTACCAGAAAACAACTCTTGCTCGTAGGACCAGAAACTGCATGTGACTCAACTCCATTTAGGACTGGGAAACAAATTCTAGCTCGCCTTACAAGAAACACACTCTGCTTTTGAGAAAAGAGCACTCTTCTACTCTACTGTGTTTTCTATGGTGTCCAAACAGTGAGCTTGCTCAGAACAAAAGAACTGTGGCTCTTAAATACACGGGCCATATCTAGTTCAATTCTGATTAGGAAACTGACAAGAACAGTAGATCCTCTTCAGTCCAATACACTGTACTTGCTGGAACAGACGCAAGTGCTATTTGCACTGTGTATGTCAATGGGAGCGCAATAGTGACTTTCCTTACAGAAAACAACTCTTGCTTGTAGGAACGGAAACTGCATGTGATTCAACTCTCATTTAGGACTGCGAAACAAAGGCTAGCTCGCCTTACAAAAAGCACACTCTGTTTTTGAGGAAGAGCACTCTTCTACTCTACTGTGTTTCCTGTATGGCCAGAACAGTGAGCTTGCTGAGTACAAAAGAACTGTGCTTCCTACACACATGGGCCATATCTAGTTCAACTCTGCTCAGGAAACTGACAAGAAGAGTATCTCCTCTTCAGTCCAATACACTGTACTTGATTGAAGAGACGCAAGTGCTATTTGCTCTGTGTATGGCAATGGGAGCGCAATAGTGACTCTTCTTACCAAAAAACAACTCTACTCTTAGGAACAGAAACTGCATGTGATTCAACTTCATATACGACTGGGAAACAAACGCTAGCTCACCTTACAAGAAACACACTCTGCTTTTGGAGAAAAGAGTACTCTTCTACTCTACTGTGTTTCCTATGGGGTCCGAACAGTGAGCTTGCTCAGAACAAAAGAACTGTGCTTATACACACACGGGCCATATCTAGTTCAAGTCTGCTTAGGAAACTGACAAGAACAGTAGCTCCTCTTCAATCCAATACACTGTACTTGCTGAGAGCAGACGCGAGTGCTATTTGCACTGTGTATGGCAATGGGAGCGCAATAGTGACTCTTCTTACCAGAAAACAACTCTTGCTCGTAGGACCAGAAACTGCATTTCATTCAATCCACTTAGGACTGGGAAACAAACGCTAGCTCGCCTTACAAGAAACACACTCTGCTTTTGAGAATAAGGCACACATCTACTCTACTGTGTTTCCTATGGGGTCCAAACAGTGAGCTTGCTCAGAACAAAAGAATTGTGCTTCCTACACACACAGGTCATATATAGTTCAACTCTGCTTAGGAAACTGACAAAAACAGTAGCTCCTCTTCAGTCCAACACACTGTACTTGCTGGGAACAGACGCGAGGGCTATTTGCACTGTGTATGACAATGGGAGCACAATAGTGACTCTTCTTACCAGAAAACAACTCTTGCTCGTAGGACCAGAAACTGCATGTGATTCAACTCCATTTAGGACTGGGAAACAAACGCTAGCTCGCCTTACAAGAAACACACTCTGCTTTTGAGAAAAGAGCACTCTTCTGCTCTACTGTGTTTTTTATGGGGTCTGAACAGTGAGCTTGCTGAGAACAAAAGAACTGTGCTTCCTACACACACAGGCCATATCTAGTTCAACTCTGCTTAGGAACCTGACTAGAACAGTAGCTCCTCTTCAGTCCAATACACTGTACATGCTGGGAAGAGACGCCAGTGCTATTTGCCCTGTGTATGACAATGAGAGCGCAATATTGACTCTTCTTACCAGAAAACTACTCTTGCTCGTAGGACCAGAAACTGGATGTGATTCAACTCCATTTAGGATTGGGAAACAAACCCTAGCTCGCCTTACAAGAAACACACTCTGCTTTTGAGAAAAGAGCACTCTTCTACTCTTCTGTGTTTCCTATGGGATCCAAAGAGTGAGCTTGCTCAGAACAAAAGAACTGTGCTTCTTACACACACGGGCCATATCTAGTTCAACTCTGCTTAGGAAACTGACGAGAACGGTAGCTCCTCTTCAGTCCAATACACTGTACTTACTGGGAACAGACGCGAGTGCTATTTGCACTGTGTACGGCAATGGGAGCACAATAGTGACTCTTCTTACAAGAAAACAACTCTTGCTCGCACGACCAGAAACTGCATTTGATTCAATACACTTAGGACTGGGAAACAAACGCTAGCTTGCCTTACAAGAAATACGCTCTGCTTTTGAGAATAAGGCACACATCTACTCTACTGTGTTTCCTATGGGGTCCAAACAGTGAGCTTGCTCAAAACAAAAGAATTGTGCTTCCTACACACACAGGTCATATCTAGTTCAACTCTGCTTAGGAAACTGACAAGAACAGTAGCTCCTCTTCAGTCCAATACACTGTACTTGCTGGGAACAGACGCGAGTGCTATTTGCACTGAGTATGGCAATGGGAGCGCAATAGTGACTTTCCTTACCAGAAAAAAGCTCTTGCTCGTAGGAACGGAAACTGCATGTGATTCAACTCCATTTACGACTGCGAAACAAAGGCTAGCTCGCCTTACAAAAAACACACTCTGTTTTTGAGGAAAGATTACTCTTCTACTCTACTGTGTTTCCTATAGGGCCAGAACAGTGAGCTTGCTGAGTACAAAAGAACTGA